>NW_019734350.1:914729-977395 GCF_002891405.2 Cryptotermes secundus
GTAGTAGTAGTAGTAGTAGTAGTAGTAGTAGTAGTTATTTTATGTTGCAGCCCGATTCTAGCCTCAAGGTCCTCGTTTCTAACTTTTCTATATGCCCTGTTCAGGCAGGCTGTAGGATTCAGTCCATCATGGGACGTCTGCTTTCAGAAAACAAAATAGCTTACCGACAAATAGGCAGACCACTTCCCCTAGCAGGAAAATATTACTCGAATCGTGCAGAAAACGCTGAACCCGGACATGCTTTGCCGCAGCAAATGTATGCATGCAGCCTGTTGTATTGGGACTTGAGCAGATCTTGAGGTGCGATTTTCATCTGGCTGCTTGCTGGCTTGTATAGATGTATCGATCCGACACACTGGTCTGCGTCGGCCTTCTTGCTCTGAATAACAAGGAGACGCGATTTGCACAGATTCCTAGAACCGGACAGAATTGTACAGAATGGATGAACAGGATACGAATGTCCACAGTTAACTCAATGGACACTAGTTATGTAGTTGTATAGTTATCAATTTAAATATAGTCGTAGTGATTCTATTAGGTCAGTCAGTGAAATATAGGTTAGTTCTGCGTGTATATCTTGATAATTATGGGAATCAAATTAGTGTATCTCACGTTATTTTACTTATCATTTAAGTCACTCCATGATCCAGGGTCTTCTTGAAAAACTGATAGTCGCTCATCTGTTCAAGTTAACCCACGTTCTAGCGGAAGTCTTTAAGGTTTAGTTAGTTAGTTAGTTATTGGAGAGGGCGGGTTTCCCCATGCACTTAGACCAGTATTGGTCCACTGTGCTTCCCTCTATGATATTCTACCAGTCTCTATACCCTACCGATACTGGTGCTTACCATCAGTCCCGACCAAGCCAGCGAGTTCGGCCTCTACTGGCTTAGCGGTATCTATAAGGCTTTCCCCATCTATCAGAGGGTTAGAGACTACTGTTGGGCGGGGAATGTCCTTGAATTTGGCTCAGTGACCTCCTTAGGAGATAAGAGGTTCTTTTACATGGCGTAAAGCTACGACACGGGACCCACGGCTAAAAGTCCCTCCCAGAGGACTTGTTCCCTGATTTTTTCCGCCCTTAAAAATTCCACGACCTCCGCCGGGTTTGAACCCACGTACTACGAGTCATGAGGTGGGAACGTTACCTCTAGACTACGGAGGCCGCTTAAGTCTTTAAGGTTTAATACCGCCCCACAAAATACCACCATTTGACTATATGTGAGCCTGTTCTATCCAGCTCCATCTTCACATCGAGTTATTTGAAGATAGTTTTTATTATTACCTGCCATCTTGCCTACTTCTAAATCTCTCTTCCTTTGAGGAATTTCCGACCAAAATTTCTTGTCCCCCTCACGCGTCTTTATGTTGGTCGAGCTATTTTGTGCTTATGTGCTCTCCTCTTGTTCCGAAAGCTGGACCTGACCAGAACAAATGAAAGTGAATATCATTAGTTTTGAGCGATTTCTTACGTACATTATGCAGACCTATAAGGGAGAAAGTGGTCACTGTTTTAGACATAGTGAGATTGAAATGGGGGGGGGATGTGTTTTTATGTTCATTCAACTTTGTTGTCTCAGTACAGAAAAGTATGAAGTACACTCCTGTAGAAGGAGGGAATTATGTCTTGAGGTGATTGGTGAGTGAGTGGCTCAGTTCATATGTTTGATTCATCTGAGTAAGTGACAAGTCATCGCTGAAGAACTTAACTGATTGACGAGTGACGGGGTGTCTAAAATAATGTGTTGTAATTAGAATTGAGACTATCTTCGCTCGCTTGGAAACCGGGATCGTGGATTCGAATCCCACTCAGGGCATGGATGTTTAGTTTGTGTATGTGCGTTTTTCTGTGTTTGTGTGCAGGTAGAGGCCTTGCGACGAGCTGATCACCCGCCCAAGGAGTCCTACCGAATGTGTAAGATCTAAAAAAAACCGAAGTGAACGGAGAAGTTCATGGAGGTAGGCCTAGGCCCACTGGGGCTGTAGTGCCAAGAAAAAAATTAGAATTGAGAAGTGCATCGATGAAATTACATGTGCAGTAAAACTTCATGTTTTGGCAAATTACCACGGATCTAACATTATGTTCCTTCATTTAAACCTAAACCAGAATGTGTTGAATGCAGTGTTCGTGAAGCTTAACACATGGAATTTGTAGATGGTTAAAACAGTGTAATCACGCACAATGTACAACCTAGTCCTCGGAAACTTAACTGTCGCTCAGCTGGTCGGGAAATTCCCTGCCATGAGAAACAGTATGGCGCGGATAGGGGTAGTTTCCAAACACGTCCAAACCTCAAATAAACCAATTCACAGCAAGGCAGTGGTACACCTGATGCTTACTCCGAGAGGTGACAGGAGTATTTCTTGATAATTTAATCTGAATTTGCTTGTAATCCCCAGCTTCCGTGACTATTATTTTGAGAATCTATATAGCAAAATATTTGCATAAAATAGTTAACTCGATTGATTTCTTTCGAATGTATTACGCCCATACCCATTCGAAATAACGCTCGTATTCTCTTTGAAGTGGAGCCGGGTTAGCTCAGTCAGTATAGAAGTTAGGCTTGGGCAACACGGGTTTGAATCTCGGCAGGAGCATAATATCCGTAGCGTCCAGACCGGCTCTGGGGCCCAACCAGTCTCCAATCCAGTGGGTACCAGAGGTTCTTCCCTTAGGGGTGTAGCGATAGGGGCTTGAAGCTGATCACTCACCTCCATCTAGTGCCGAGCTCAAGAATGGTGGAGCTATACCTCCACTCCTCCGTATGCCTTCATAGAAGTGCTTAGTTACTTAATTAAGTACAGGGACTGTGTTTGAAATGTCATTACATATTCAACCCCTTCTAAATTTATCCGCTGTAAAGTGCGTCGTACACCTTTCTGTAGCTAACAAGGCTATGTTGATCCAATTTCAAAACAGAAGCATGTTTGTGGATTATCTGAGGTCTTTTAGTGAACTGCCCTTCGTTTTCTTGTTGTCTTATCTTAGGGACGGAGGGGTCAGCTGGGGTAGCGTGGTATGGCGTGGCCTCCCCCTGCTCTCAGCACGCGGCCGGCTAGGCTCGTTTAGTGGTGGTGTCAGTGGTCGCGGCGGACAGTGGCAGCGGCATTCCCCGCGAACCTGTGGTTCCCCGCCATCGGCGCACCGCCACTTGACCAGCACACACACCTCCCTCTATCTCACACACACTGTAGAAGCCGCTGCAATAGCCCGGCAAGAACAAGGCGGTCAAAGGCCAATGTTAATGTCTGGGAAACGAAAGTGCGGTACGAGGGTAGAAGGAAAGACGCTGGTGAAGAAATAACTAGATCTTCCGATAAACGATCGGAGGGAAATAAAACGCCAGCTTATTACTTCCGTCGCAGGCTTCTTCTAAGGCACCCTCTGTCCCCCTCACTCTCCCGCTAGGATATACGTACTTTTAGGGTCAGAAATACAGCTTTGTGTTTTGCTCAAAAAACGACACAAAACGTAAACGGACTTCACCATGTCCTATGTTTCGACTGGTGTACGTAAAGTCATGTGTCTATGAAGAGATAACACCGTGTAGTCTGGTAGTTCACAGACGTTACAGAGGAACACATTGCCTCCTCTACAAAAAACAGTGCTTCATAAGCAAACATTTGCTGCGAGCCTACATTTCTGAGAATCATTACGAAGCCCATAAATACACTCCGGACAAATATCGGAGTTGTTTAATGTTAAAGAAAGTGGCGCATACAGTAACTGAAAGGTTAATTAAGTCCGACGCCATGAGATAGGGAGGGCAGGCTTATAGCTCCATACATTCTTAGCCTTGGTGAGGTACCACTTAGGACAAGAGTTCACTTTCGTAATGAAAATCAAAATACTGAGGTCGCGCTTAAAGTAGATCCAGTCGCAATGTCCGTCTTGTGTTGGCTGCCTTCCTCAAGCTCTGCAGTCATGTCTGTTTTACTTTACTGTACTGTCAGTTTACAGGCCTGTTTCGATTACCGTACGTCGATGACAGAATTATTTCTGTCTCCGGGTTCCAGTCAAACGCTGTACTGTCACAGTGGTATGAACACTGACGTAATATCTTGAAGAAGCGAGAGTGTACATTACCGTCCCTGTAAAACAGACTTAAGTCTCTTGTTAGTGAAACACAGGTCTAGTGGTCAGAGGTCCGGGTTTGATTCCTGGCGCTACCAGATTTTCTGAGAAGTAGTGGGCCTGGAACGGAGTCCACTCAGCCTCGTGAGGATAATTGAGGAGCTGTTTCAAGGAAGCAGCGGCTCCGGTCTAGAAAACTGAGATTAACTGCCGCGGGGATTCGTTACGCTGACCACGCGACACCCTCTCCGCTAAAGTTGGCACCAACTTCGCGGACAAGCGGCGGTCGCTCGGTCGGTATGGTTCGCTTGCGGGCTACAGGACATGGAGTTTGTTTTTGTTTGTTAGCGAAACACAGACTTTAAAAGGATCAGTGAGAATAGTAATGGGGTTATTCAAAGAGAACCACATACATTTAATTTGAATGATATAATAATCGACTGTAAAAACAAGGTCCCAGAACCAGTCTGGGCGATGTGGAGAGCAGAACATTCTTGTCCTTGCCAGGAGTCGAACTCCGATTCCCCAGTCATCCAGCACGTAGCCAGTCGCGACACCGACTGCGCTCTTACGGCTTCTGTGTTTTATTGGCATGAAATATAATTTTTTAAATAAATTTGCGCATAGAAATTTTAAACATTTTGTTGGTACGATACCCATTCTCACTGCTAGAACAATTTGTATCGGTGGTAGTGTGTGTTATTTGTTTTGCCGTTAGTGGTTGGCACCGCGTCTAGAACCTGCGTACCCTAAGTTTATAACTCCGTTGTTACTCTCAGAATATATAAACCATGTCTTGATAACAAAACCTTTATTCTCATTTTTGTTAATTCGTGCAGGGTTTACCTTCCCTGCAGTCAGTCTCTTTAAGCATCGCACGAAACATCAGAAGGATAAAGTTTAACTTTTGAGGGGAGACAGCCCAGGCAGGTCGCATAGTGCTTTGGCTTTAATCCTCGGTCAGGCCTGAGTTGTGACTTCATTTATTGACTTGGGAATGTAAAACTCCGCTCAGGGCTGCTTGCATGTCCATTTCTCTTGCTTCTGCTAACGGGACCAATAGCAACACTGGCGCTTTTCTTTCCCCCCCCCCACATCACCCCCACCTCCTCGCCCTGTGTACACATTTTCTTCTAAATCATTATCTGTGTATGTTTTCTAGACTGCCTAATCGTTATCAGTAATAAAGATATTAATATTAAAAGGGTAGTACTGCGTCTTTCCTTTTCGCGGATTAGACCCTCTAACCTGTTACGATTATTATACTTCGTGATTTATTGAACAGCACCTTATCGACTTGCACAGCTAATACATACGATGCCTCTTGTTAGAACTAGGGGCGATAAACCTGTGCTAACATGTGCAATCTACCGTCAGGTATTTTTGTACTTGCCACTTTTTTTCGACATTGGCATTTGATAATGGCGTTGATCTCATATTGAAAACTATTCCTGATAATTCGGTTGACCGTGGTGGTCAATTCGCTTGGCCCTCTGTCACCTGGCTAACCTGCTTGAAGTTAAATGTTGCAGAATAATGCGTCATAAGTTTGCATACTTACAGGCGTATGCGTGGTCTGACAATAAAGTTCGCGAACTCGTCAGGTTAAAGTGCTACATACCACGTTGCAGAATATTATTATAGTCCCCTTGGGAGTACTTTGAATGGTCTTCAGAGCTGCCGTCGTATTACTCCTGATGTTATCAATGTTATCCAAGTACCTTACTTTCAATTTTTCCTTTATTTTCGGGAACAGAATAAAGTCACTGGGGGCTAGATCAGATGAATAGGAAGGGTGTTCCAGCGTATTTAGTTTGTTTACTAGCTAAAAACTCCCTCACAGACAGTGTCGTGTGAGCAGGTCCTTTGGGACCATTTTTGCACACGCCATTCTCATGTCAAGATCTTCAGTTAAGATTTTCCTGTTTCTCTGTCCATGTTCGCTTGCTCTGCTATGCAAACAGTCAGCCGACGGTTTTCGCCCACAATTTGACGGATTTTTGCAGTGTTTTCTTCAGTTCTGCTCGTTACTGGCCGTCCTGCTCTCTCTTCGTCAGTGACACCTTCTCTTCCCTTAGAAAAACGTGTCACCCACTTGTAAACTGCTGTTTTCTTCATAGCACTATCCTCGTAAACTTGTACTCACATCTCTCTAATTTCGCTTCCACTCTTTGCCAAGTTTAACAAGAAATTTAATTCAAGCTCCAACATTCTCCTGACGGCACACCAAAACACACCCAGACAATAATAAATGAAACGCTGATATACCAACGTCATCAAACCACACTGAAGTTTCTGTGCACTGCTGCCACGGCAAGCACACGGTGACGAGTTCACGAACTTTATTGTCATACCTCATAAGTACCTGTATTTGATAATACTTCGTCAGTTTCATTTGCCCCAATTTATGTAGGAATTAAACAAAAAATTTAAACCCAGGTATGCGTGTAAGCGCTTGCCTCCATTGCTCATTTCTGTTGATGAAATCAGAATGCCGCAAGACGATTAGAGCGGCCGCGCCGTCTAAGGCACCGAGAATATCTTCGACCGCTCGAACATTTGGATGGTGGGTTCGAATCCCACTCGAGGCATGGATATATGGATATACGTTTGCGTTTTTTCCAATGTCTATGTTGTCCTGTGTAGGTAGCGACCTTGTAATAGGGCTGATCCCGCTCTCAAAGAGCCGTACAACTCTCTAAGATTAATAATTTCGGATTAATTCTAAACGGGAACAGGCCATAGGGCTTAATCCATCAGAGGTGGAAGAATAATAATACGAAAAGTACCAGTAATTCTCGTTTTGGGTGAATTAACTGCATTCTAAGTTTGTTTTGAATTTCGCTGTTAAAATATAACGTTGTAGAAAATTAGAAATGTGCCAAATCCTTCCTTTGGTAAATCCTTTTAATTTACCTCGTAACTGTAGCAACTGAAACATATGCAGATTTACTTAACTCTTTGTGTGGCTACGAGATGGACGACCGGGGTTCGATTACTCCCCTTTATCACCATGCCCCTATTGATTCCGGGGCTCTCGCCTTCTCGTCAGTGGGTACTACGACTTTTTCACTGGAGATAAAGTGACCGGAGCGTGAAATTGGTCATTCATCAAGTTTTGAGGTCTAGAATCATATCCCAGCAGGCGTTGTCCTTAAAAACACTGAAGTAACTTTACTCTTACACTTTACCTGAGCACGCCCGTGTAAATAACATAAGGCCCTGGAATGCCAGGCCTTCTTCGTTTCCTAATAAAATTTGTCCGAAATACGTGTATATTCGAGGGTACCTCGTATCTCGAATAGGCAGCCTCACCGAAGAAAATTTCCATTGTTTCCAATGAGATCTCCGGCATGGTGAATTTGGTTATGGTCAAAATGGACTTTGATGACATTCTAATGATGGTATGAAGATCTGCGTCACTATCTGGTGATATCAAGGATATTTAGGCACCACGGAATTTAATCTGTAACTCTCCCATTTGCGTTCGTTTCTGCTGGAGGAAGAATGTTAAACAGAACAGAACGCGCACCGTCGAAATTATCGGTGGGTTCCATTGAAAGCAGTCAGCAGGTAACTCTTGACGTGTTCAGAGTAAGGACAGTTTCCAACGAGTGTCAGCACGCAACGCAAGTTTGACAGCCCAGTGTAGTAGTAGTAATAGTAGCCGTTGTAGTAGCAGGGCCTATTGTAGTATGCATGTGTGTCGCAGCGAGGTGTAATTGTGCCTAGCTCATTGCAGAGAGGGATGAATCAGTTACCCCCACTCTGACATTAATACCGCGACTTTTCAGCCAATTCTACACCTATTTCTTCAGTTTTGCATGCCAGATAACGCTATTACTAGCCATTATTAAGAGCTTATTGTTTTATTGATACGTAGGCCTATGCTATTGACACGCGCTATATTAACTATAACGGTTGTTTAAAGTGGAATGAGCATGGAAAATGATAATACAAATTAATTGTAAAGACGGAGGAGGCGGGATACTTCAGTCGAAATATCAATGGGCTACAGCCGAGATGCGATTCCCGGAAAAGGAAAAAGATTTGTTTTTTCTACTCCACAGCGTCCAGACCGACTCTGGGACCCAATTTGTCTCCTATCTGATGGACGCCGAATTCTCTTTCCCCAGGGATAAACGTGAAACTGACCACTTACCTCTATCTACATAGTGCCGAGGTCAAGAATGATGGAGCTGTACCTTCATTTCCCCATTGTATTAAAGACAAGGAAGATTAATTAATTCTCATTATATATTTAACGGGGGCACGGGGTAGCGTAATTGGTTGAGGCACTATGCTACAAGCCGGAAGGTCGCGGGTTCAAGTCCCGATGAGGTCATTGGATTTTTTCAATTGACCTAATCCTTCCGGCTGCACTATGACCCAGGGGTCGTCTCAGCATCTAGCAGAAATGAATACCAGGAATTAATTAAATAATTTTCTTGGGGAGTAAAGCGCGGCCGGCCCGTAAGGCTAACAACCTTACCGCCATCTTTGAGCCGATTTTCTAGATAATATGGGACCCTCAACGTCTCACAACCCTATGGGTCTTCACGGCCTGTTACAGGGATAGTTTGCTTTTTACTTACTTTTACTCTGTATTTAATTAATCCTTTTCTATGTAGCGTCGAATAATCAGGTGATTTTGGAAAATGAATGGGTGAGGACTTGAAAGGAGGGGCTCTTTTAAGGTGTTTTTCAGGAATTCACATGGAATTGGCGATAAAGTCGCGGTCCGGATTGCCGGAGCCCCTGCCGATTTTGGGACCGGGTAGCGCCTGAACCTCTCACATATGTCTCAGGTTTGTGAACTCCTTCCGTAACTATTATTATCGTTTGAAGATTCTGGATGGGCCTCAAGGTACGCCTGATTTGAGAAAGGAGTTATAGTCTACATGTATGGTATAGGCCTGAAGTTTCAAATGGTCCATACTAAGGCAGCTTACGTTTGCCATGGAATAGAGACGTTTGTGTCTTCGAGTTTTTAGTTATTAATGGGCCAACATATTGTCCACTTAAGTACGAGGGACAGTTTGTAGATATGTCACAAATGGAAGTAAAACAACTTTAATTGACGTAATAAATTTTCTATGTGTTTCACTAGATAGCAGTACAGTCCATCTATATGACAGTGTAGGTAGCAGACGCGCATGCGCATGTTCAGAGACTGGTTTCAGTAGTCAAAATGGCGGCCGTGCTTGAGAGTGTAATACCGAAAGCAGCGTTCTGTTGTGCGTTTTTCTTTTCGTGGGCGAAAGGACTCAATGCAAACGATAATCCCAAAGAAATGTTTGTCGCGAAAAGCGGTTGACAGCTGGGTCGTTAAATTCTCTCAAGGACGTTCGAAAGTCACAGATGATGCCCGACCAGGTGCAGAAGTGTCTGAAACTCCATTCAAAAGATTTGTGTGCTACGGGATTCGACGCACTGGTAAAGCGATGGGACATGTATATCAGTGTTGGTGGAGGATATGTTGAGAAATAAATGTTTTTTTTCCGGTTCGAATATCACATGTTTTACGCTTTATATCCATTTATGACCCATTTACTGACTCTCCATCGTATTTAACATCCCTGCCGAATTTAGACCAGGGGATATCAGGTCGAAGCAGAAACATGTGGTTAAAATGAGAACAGGCGTGACACGGCTGAGACACAAACTTTATTGAAGGATAATTACATTGCCATTTTATAAAATTTGTAGCATGTTCTTTAATAAAAAATATTGAAAATCACATCTCAGGGTCATGGCCGCCCTTCCGCTAATTGCTGGATAGTGCTCTTTGCATGATTTTGATCTTCTGTTACACGATAGTCGCCACGTGCAAGGTCTGATGTTTTCATTTCGGCGACTTTTCATATTTTGGTGTTCTAATTGATGACAGTATGTAGTTGGTAGGTTAATACAAGCGTTTCGGAGGAACATATTGCCTCCATCTTCAGGTCAGAATTCACTTAAACCCAGAATATGGGGGTAGTATCTTCCTTTGAACGTCTGTTATCGACCTGTCACAATTCGTGGTACTATAACATAGAAAACCTCAGTATGAGCGTAAGTTTCATTGACTTTAATTCAGTTCTTTAATTTGGTAATGCAACGTGTCCAGTAGCTGCTTATTTTAATCTTAAACACACCAGCTAAAACGGTTGCTGTTTTTTTGAAAGACTAAAGACACCCCCCCCCCACACACGCACACACACAGTTATTATACATAACTTGCAGAATCTGCAATAAACGTATACGTATGTTCAATAAGTACTGCCTCGTAAATGAGTTATGCCCAGTGGCGTAACTCATATGCTCTTTTATTTTTGTTCGCTTAGATATTCTAATTCTTTTACTGGGGTTTTACTCATGTCTTTCTGGTAAAATTAGAACGTTGTACCTTTTTAGTCTATATGTTGTTTCGCTGTTGTCTAGTAGGTTCACTGCTAATGCATTAGTTTGTGATTTTTATTTTTCTAAGTATTCTTTATTCCAATATTTTATTTCACTGAGCACTATGTTCATTTATAGATCATCATGGGTCCTGTGATTGTTTATGTACCAAGGTGCGTTCAGAATGAATCGGAGAGTCTTGGATTGAAAGCGCTGGAGGATTTCGATGTTGGAATTGGAGACTGTCCCCCCATACCTGAATATCATAGGCCCATATGGGTTTGACTGCTGTTTTGTATAGGAGGGATTTTTTTCAATTCAAGGAGATTTTGAATGTGTGTTAGCCCTTTTACCACGGAGACAGCTCGTTCGGGCTGCCCTGCTTGGTGACTGTTGGAGGTGTGAACCCTATAAACATTGTGGTCTGTAAGAGGCCAACTGGGATGCTGATATTTCATTCGCGTGTTGAGAGTGATACTGAGAGGAAACAATTCGTTTTACGCGCAGAATAAAGGAAACAATTTACAGATGAATTAGGTTTATAGTTGCGGTTCGAGTTTGAAATAATGGTATAAAGATTGACCCCTTTGCAGTTGTTTTTTTTTTACGTATTCTATTGTTTCGCAAAGCTCCTATCGCCGCTTGTCTGCCCCCCCGCCCGTCCCCACCGTTTAGTGTTTGAACATGGATTTGTCGGTTCTTGTTACTGCCATAGGTCTATGCACTATAAGACCTGTATTTGTTCCTTATGGTGATGACTTTCGTTCGTTTTTCGGATTCTTGTGGTAGTCTCGCTTGAAACCATAATGTTACAAATAACAATAAGTTCTGGGAAGAACTATTCGCATACTTACCTTGATACGACACGGGCAGCATAGAAAACGCGTTGAATAATTCTGTTGTTGCATGTGTATTCGTTGCCGCAGTAACTTTTTTTTTTACCGAGCTATTGCCTAGTAACGATAGGGGATACACATAGACACACAGACTGATGAGAGGGAATTATGAAGTACACCGTTGAGATAGCCTCATGTGCTGTGATATGCATACGAGGTTTCATAAATATTGGTTCAGGGGTTTAGAAATGAATAGCGAAGATTCACAGACACACAAACAGCGTGGAGATCGCATTAGCCTACTTTAGGAAAGCAGGCTAATTAGAAGACAAAAGGCGAAAAACATAAATCGATGTTTATTACAGTAATGTAGACATCAGCACACACGTGAACAGGAAAATTAGTTATTTATTATAGATGAGAGGGTAATATTAAAATGGATTTTAAAGAAATCGTATCTGCTGGATTAATTTGACCACTTAAGGTGCAGTGCCGTCCTCTCATTGAATAGCAATGGGCTTTCGTTTTCCATAATCGCCAGGGAATTTCTTGACGAGCTGAGCGACTATACTGAAGAAAGAATATACTCCATGGATGTATCAAGACAAGCCACTGCAACACACATACGTAACATGCACGCAGTGACACCGAACGCAGCGCAAGAGAATTTTAACTGATATATTTTGATTAACTTTTAAGGAATTTTTATTTATTTCAACGAACAAATAATTTAAAAAATGAACGTCGAGTATAGACATGTGACACAAAACAAAGTATGGATTGAAACAATTTTAGCAGGACCCACATATACCTCATGATGGCCCTACACGGCCGAAAGATGTCCTAGTAAGATAAGCTATATATGAGAAAAAAATAAATTTTAAATTTAAAACGGTAAAAAGGCAAAGTTGTCTCCATGCTTAACTGATTGATCACTACGCCATGCAGTCGTATAGGGGAGTGGATGTATAGATCCACATATTCATGACCTCGACGTTAGTTGGAGGTGAATGATCATCTTCACGCCCCGGCCGCTTTACTCTGTACCCATTGAATATGAGATTGTGGGCCTCAGAACCGGTCTGGACGACGCGGAGAGAAGAAACATTTTACCCCTACCAGGACTCAAAACACCGACCCCTCGACCGCCCAGCCTCTAGTTAGTCGCTATACCGACTGAGCTATCCCGGCGTTTCAGACGGTAATATATGTACGAAACTGTAACAAGATGCTTATGTACAACATTATCTCTGTGTATTCGTATTGATATATGAGGTCTGTATTCCTACAAGAAATTCTCAGGTGTTATAAATAATTATTAAAAACCAAAACAAATGTTAACTCAGGATGAGTTACCTAGAATCTGATCGGGATGTTTATGTTCTTTATTGAATCAGGGGACGGATGGACAGAGACGCGCAGCTCGTTAACAAAATCCCAAAGAATTTTGGTTAGGAAACCGCAAATTAAACACTGTGCAAGTGAATGGAAGTCGCTACTGTTGCAGCATCCTGACACTGATCTGCCCTCTCTCTCGCTGTCAGACGATTCTCTCATTCGTTGCCGTCGATTAGTGATGACTTCATCACCAGGCTTAGTAGCCAGTGTGGAACTGTTGCGCCGTAATGCGATGGGAGCATGAGGGGGCCTCGTCACGCAGCTCGGTGCCAGTTTTAAAATTATTGCGAACAGTAAGTACTGCAGCGTCTGTCATCGTCTTGCCTGTGGGGAGAGGGGGTGAGGAGGGAGGGGGTTTGGCTGCTGGCATATGATAGCACGGACCTGCCTACGGTATTGTAGTTAGAGATCTGTAAGTGTCTTTATAATTCCATGATGAACTGTGAAGAGTGAAATAGATGTGAGGCTACGAACTGGATTGAACTGGCCACTACCGAATTTACGTTCAAGCGGGTGTTCAACCTAACACGCTAGTTCATTCTGTGATGCTTTTTTTTTTTAACGCTTGTGCCACTCATCTGATTAAGAACTTCAGCGGTTTTGTGGAACCCGAAGTTTCAATGTCGTGTTCACAAATGCATGTCATTGGACGTTGCCTTGAGCTGCTTGCATCCAGTCCCGTGCCCTCATATCGGATTTAACAAAGGTTCGTGGTAACGGGATCCTTCCATCTAATGTTCACATCTCCCACATGGTCTATCTTGAGATTTTTTCCGACTGCAATTTATATCTGCAAGTACTTTTCATCTCCTCGTGCGGGTTATAAGTTCCTCCTATTTTATGATTCAATCATTCTAGTAATGTTATGAGCCGAATACAGTTATAAAACTCTTAATTAAGCAATTTTCTCCATATTCTTATTAATTCGTCTGACCGTGCATCCAAATATTCTCGTTAGCTCAGTCGGTATAGAATGACCAGGGAATCGGAGATCGATTTCTGGCAGGGACAAGAGATTTTCCACATCTGCACAGCATCCATACCGACCCTGTGTCCCAACTAGCGTCCTGTGCAATAGGTACCTGCGGCCATTTCCCCAAGGGTAAAGCGGCCGCAACGTGAAAGCTGACCACATCTAACATCTAGATTAAGAATGCTTGAAGCTGTATTTTATGTTCTTGTGCTTAATTAGGCATGGAGACAACGTTGCCTTTACCTTACCCCGTTCAGTCCTTAGAGCGAGAGACCAAGTTTCACACCCATATACAAGAAATGGTAAGTTATAATTTTATGTGTGTTAAAATGTACGATGTCCTTCGTGTTGTGTTAACAGACTCAGTTAATTGGAAGGTAAAGTATAATGTGTGCTTCTTGCTGACGTGATTCAGGTTTATCAATGTGTGTCATGGAACACCACGTCAGGCATCTTCACCCAGGAAGTGCACCGGTCTTCATGCTTACAGTGCACGGGTCCTATCCCAATGAGACGCATTTGTGCCCCTTTATTCATAACTGGACATTTCTGAAGAAGTCACACGCATGCATTTTGGCAAACTGTGTTAGATAATAACAACAGACAGCTGTTGTGTGCCTCAAGGCCATTCTGCAGACACACACGACCTCATAATGTAGGCTGTTGTCACATTCATTGCCTTGTCTTTATTTCATTTTTATACGAGAAAATTATGTTTATATGTGGGTTGCAAGATTTTACGATCACTGTGAGCTGGAGGGAAATGACATAACCGCGGGATATATCCACATGGGCTTGGTTGCTTGCGTTTTCTATCCGTTAATAAGGACACTTGGCACTAAATATAAAATCCGTACACATCTGGGTGATGATTTTATTTAAGCATAGGATGTATAAATGCACCGTTCAACTCGATTAGTTATAATTATTTCAGGTTTCAATTTGTTTTGGACGTTGTCCCATATTACGAAGACTACAAAGTATTTATGCACCTGTTCTGCCCCCCCCCCTCATTTAAGGGGAAGAAGAAAGAAAATACGTGTATATCCATCAACATTGAGAATTACATTTTATTGTGTCTGCTTGTTTCAACTGCCCGTCCCATGCTTTTAGTCCTTATTCTCAAACCCTGCTTCTGTAAGATCCATTTTAATATTATCGTCTCATCTAGACCCAAGTCTTTCAAATTTTTCCACCAAATATTTGATATGCATTTTTCACGTTTGTGAAGCGTGACTCGTGTCCTGACCATCTCATCATCCTAACATTGGGCCCATTCGCGGAGGAGTACAATTATGAAGCTTCCTCTATACAGATATCTCCAGTGTCTCTAATCTTCCTCCCTCTCTCGCCCGAATAATATCCCCAATACCCTGTTCTCTGAGACCCCCAATGTGTTCTTCCCTTAACATATGAGACCAAACCTTACACCCGTATAAAGCAACAGGCAGAATTACAGTTTTATTTTAATTTTTACGTTTTTAGATAACAGATGAGAAGACGAAAGCTTCTGAACTGAATGGTAGTAGTCATTTCCTGAATTTAATTTGTTCTTAATTTTTAGTGCAAATTTGATATGTTAGTGCCATTTCCAAATATGCCGCTGCTGACATTTTCGAAAGATTCAGTAGCTGTGATGCTGTCCTTCATTTTGGCGACGAGAAGTTTTAGGTTAAGAAAATGGCGCCCGAGATATTGTCAATACAACCGCTGTCTGTACCCCCAGACTGTGTCAGCATCAAAACGTAGGAGCTTTACGTAACTCATGTTTTACATTATGACATTCTTGTGCTGTAAATAAACGTTCCATTTGTAACTACTTCACCTCATTGCAGCTCGCCCAACTTCTGTGGAACTACAGTTGATACTTACAGGGGCTATACAGACACGCTGACTGTTAATGTTAGTCCAAATTGATGGGAATCATTTGTATATGTATAACAATAATGTTGCCTAAATTACAAATAATTTAGCTTATGGTGACATATGGGATGAGATTAAATTAAGAAGTAGGGCATCAGAACTCGTTACCACTGCCTCTCTCGCCTTCGGGCGTCATATTGATGGACATGTGCAGTAAAAATTTGTACACGTCGTAGAGAAAACGGCCTCCCTCTTTGCTGTAAGACATTTCTGAAAATATGAGTTATGTTATATGAAATGCCATAATTTCATCTGTAGTTTCATGACTAAACTAACTAACTAAATTCATGGAACTGAGCTCTTCTTGAGAAGTCACCAATTGTGCAGCTACTCAACTTCCCGACATTTTACGGAAACCGAAGGTTCATTACCATGTTCACAAGAGCCCTGCACTGGTCCCTATCATGAGCCAGATCAATCCAATCCACACCATCCCATCCCATCTCTCAAGAAACCATTTTAATATTATCCCCCCACCAGCGCCTTGGTCTTCACAGTGATCTCTTTCCTTCTCGCTTTCTCGCCAATATCCCATATGCATTCCCATTCTTCTTCACCCCAGTTCGTGCTACATGCCCTGCCCATCTCATCCTCCTTGACTTTATCATTTTAATTGTACTTAGCGAATAGTACAAGTTATGAAGCTTCTCATTATGCAGTTTTCTCCAGTCTCCCGTCACTTAATCTGTCCTCGGTCTAAATATTCTCAACACCCTGTTCTCAAACACCCTCAGTCTATCACACTGATATATTGAGTTTTTGGACTTTATCCATCGTCCTGGTTTTTAAGATAACTAATAAAAACACGACGTTTCGGAAACTGGATCTGTTTCCGTCCTCAGGTAAAGGAAAAACCTATTCTGTTGGGTCCGTTAGAAAGAGCTAGCCTCAATCACTGGACGATGGATAAAGTCCAAAAACCCAATATATCAGTGTGTTATACACCATCATCAGAATCCTATAGTAACTACCCTCAGTCTATGTTCCTCTCTTAATGTCAAAGACCAAATTTCACACCCATACAGAACTACAGGCAAAATTATAGTTTTGTATACTCTAATTTTTACGTTTTTAGACAGCAAAAGAGAAGACAAAATTTTCTTGACTGAATGGTAGCAAGCGTTACACGAGTTCAGTCTCCTCTTAATTTCCTCCTGAATCAGGTTTTGATTTGTTACTGTCGTTACCAGATATTTGAACTGTGCCACGTTTTCAAGGGCTCTGTTAGCTTTCTTTATGTTATAATTTTGCCCAGCATTCTGGTGACTAGGTAGCAACATATACTTATTTTAACAGGAGGATGGAGAATGCTGGTAATAAGATAAGGTAAAGCTATCCGTGTAACAGGCCATGGAGGCCCATAAGGTTATGAGACGCCGAGGCTCCCACACTTTCTAGAAAATCGGCTCACAGATGGCGGTAAGGTTGTCAGCCATACGCGCCAGCCGCCCGTTACCCCCCAGGAAGATTCCTGGTACTCATTTCTGTTAGAGGCTGATTCGACCCCAAGGCCATAATGCGGCTGGAAGGAATAGGTCAATTGAAAAGATCCAGTGACTACATCGGGACTCGAACCCGCGACCTTCCGGCTTGTAGCATAGTGCCTCAACCAATAAGAAGCTTCAATAATTTGTAGAGCTGCTCTTCACTGGTGTTATTACTGTGATTACATGAAATGGGGTATCATAAAACATATTAAGTTGAAAACCTGAAGGGATAAGACAGATTGAGAGACCTAGGCATAAATGGAATTTATCGATTCACGGCTCATATACCGACTTGTTGCTCTGTGCAGTTTCCGAAATTGTTCCGTGAAATAAATTAGGGTTGCACCCTTCCATATCATTTCCAACGTAACACTCACGAAGATAGTAGCATTCGACGCCATTTAATCTTCACACTGGGAAAGTGTCGTTAAAGAAACAACCTGTTTGTAGTGGGCTATGAAACATGTAACGTTTTATAATCGCTGCTTTAGATTATGGCGCGGTTTCAGCCATTACTCTTTATAAAATCAACAGGTTTTGAGAGGGTAAAATTGCATGAAGTGGATAGTAATGAACATTTGTGCGGATACGAAATAAAAATATGATGACTGATGATGCTGCTGTGAAGATGAAAAGTGCTTTCCTCCCGTCTGATTTCAAAAGTGTTCCAATGATTCTTATACGTGGACTTGCAGCATGTTAATGACTTAGATCAAGCCTGGCCATACAATACACAATTCAGAGAAATGTCTCCTCTCAGACGGAGGGGAGATAAGGATAAGAGATAGAGAATTCCATGACGCAGTGAAAATGATTATGGTATTGAGAATATCTTAGTTTTGTGTAGGGAAAGAATAACCGTTCGTTCTCTTGGAATGTTGTATCATATCTTATAATGAGCCGATATATAATTAAAGAGAACTGAATGTAAAGGAAATAGAAGAGGTGAAGGGGGGAGAAGACATTTCGTTGTGAAACCGTGATTCTTCAGTTATTGATTTGCCAGGTCCTTCTTGAAATATCTCTAAGCAAAACACCTTGTAAATAGACGGTAAATTATAAACATCTCTGTAAAGTGTCATCTTTTTTAAGATGTTCAAACGAAATAAATTGTACAGTATACAGTATATTTCTTTTTCTGTACGTAATTGTTATTTTGCTTAACGTAATATATTATTATTGTTGATAACTTAAGGGTAATAAAAGGCACAGTTGTTCCTGTACTTAACTAATTAGGCTCTACACAATATATGACACAAACTCCGTCCTAAGTGCAACAATTCATTCTAGTTCTTTAGTCTTCCTTTCTTCTACACTACATGTTTCGGCCGTAAACGGCCATCATCAGGTGTATACTCTCACGTAGCTGCTACACTGCACGTAGTTTAAAATTTAAAAAATACCAGTCTTCCCAATTGTTCACTTCTCCGTTGCTAACAGGTTTCGATGTATCAGAATCCTCCCCGCTGATATCTGTCAGATATGTAGAAAATCTTTTTTAACCTGATGATGGCCATTTACGGCCGAAACATGTAGTGTAGAAGAAAGGAAGACGAAAGAACTAGAATGAATTGTTGCACTTAGGACGGAGTTTGTGTCATATATTGTGTAGAGTGTAACAGGATGCTTAAATATAATATTGTAAGCACTATACCATGAAGGCGTATGGGGGAGTGGATGTATAGATCAACATTTTCTTGACTTCGGCATTAGCTGGAGGTAAGTGGTGAGCTTTATGCTCCGGCCGCTTTACCCCCGGTAACCACTGGAGAGGTTGGATGGACCCCACAGCCGGTCTGGACGACGTTGAGAAGAGAAAATTTTTGACCTTACCGTGACTCGAACTCCGACTTTCTCGGTCGTTCAGCCCGTAATCAGTCCCTATACCGACTCCGCTATCCCGGCCCTGTCCCTGTATTCGAAATCCCAGAGTCAGACTGGTTGTTTTTCTGACCGAGAATCATACACGGGACCTCCCGAATTAGGTAAAGGTACGCGAACCACAATTTCTGACCCAAAATGAATGGGTGGGGCCTAGCTCTGGGCCACGTATACACCTGTGTGTCGTAGCTCAGTAACTAAGGAAATGTGACTGGCTGCATTTTGCATGACAGGGAGTCTGTTCCCGGGAGGGGCAAAGACAGATGTTACGATCACAACCAGAGTGAGCCACACATCAGTTCACTAATAACTGTGGAGTAAAGTGGTCTGAACTTGAACGTTACAGTCTGATCCGTCTAGTGCCTAGGCGTAGAATACGTGGAGCCTTACTTCCGCGTTCCCTACATGGCGCTTAGGCATAGAAGCAACTGCAAGCGAGGGTCAGAGCCTGGCATGCGGGCGTGATACAAATGGCACAGCTCACAGTACATATATTCAAAGGTTTTGTAGGTCATAAAGGACGCTATATCAATTGCAAACGATATTTGGTCGCGAGTGATATCAGATGGACCGCCTCTGTGGTCTAGTAGTCAGAGATCCGGGTTCGATTCCTAGCGCTACCAGGTTTTCTGAGAAGTAGTGGGTCTGGAACGGTGTCCACTGAGCATCGTGAGGATAATTGAGGATCTATTTCAAGGAAATAGCGGCTCCGGCCGAGAAATCCAAAATTAACGGCCGTGGGAATTCGTTGGCTGACTACGTGAAACCCTCTATCCGATAAAGTTGGCACTGACTTCGCAGACAAGCGGCGGTCGTTCGGTCGGTATAGTTCGCTTGCGGACTACAGGCCACGGAGTTCAAGTAACAACACATACTCTGAACCTGAGCAGCAGTAAAACCGTGGAGTTTGTTCCTTTTTTTGTTTTGTGATATCAGATGATTATCCAATGTGAAATGAAAAGAGTGCTTCTGTGATTTTTGGCAATAGAGTACCGAGACTACATGTTCAAACAGCTCTTTGGGGCATAAGTGTAAGTCTGCGTTTTTCAGTGTTATGCGTTACAGGTAAACCACCCAATGAGTCACACCAAATGTTTAACAGATTATGATTACATGGAATAGAACTCTTTACACTGATAACTGTGAGGATCGCCTGAAAGTTCAGACGTAATATGAAGTTTCAGTGCCCAAGAGAATGGCTCCGAGCATACCTTTCGACTCTTCACCAGCTGAAAGATCGTTTCATGTTGAGAGGATATCAGACGGTTATGCTGTTTGTAATGAAATGTGTGTGGAGAGAGACAGCCTTGGTCTGCTTCAGGTCACCATCCTAACATTCGCTTGATAAGACTGAGGAAAGAGACACAAGTTGGCGAGGGAGCTGTCAGTCCTCACAGACATGAACTGTCTTCCCTCGCTTGGACGCTGGGATCGTCGGTTCGAATGTCTGTATATGCCTTTATTCTGTGTTTGTGTTGTCCTGTGTTTAGGTAGCGGCCTTGCGACGTACTGATCACTCGTCCAAGGAGTCCTACCGTCTGTTTAGAAAAGAATACGAAACTGAAGAACAGGCCAGTGCGCAACAGTGGGCTGTATAGTCATTGTTGAATGAATGAATGTTCTCTTAATATTGTTGTCATAGTGTTCTCCCATATACACCTATTGAACTTCGTCTTCGAAATTGTAATTGTTTGAGGCACTATGCTACAAGCCGGAAGGTCGCGGGTTCAAGTCCCGATGAGGTCATTGGATTTTTTTCAATTGACCTAATCCTACCAGCGGCACTAGGCCCTGGGGTCGACTCAGAAATGAGTACCAGGAATTAATTAATTAAATTTTCCTGGGGAGTAAAGCGCGGCCGGCGCGTAAGGCTGACAACCTTACCGCCATCTTTAAGCAGATTGTCTAGATAATGTGGGAACGTCAACGTCTCACAATCCTATGGGACTTCACGGACTGATACAGGGATATCTTTACTTCTACTTACTTTTTACTAGTTCTTTATTATCTATTTAGTATACAGGTTTCGCTCGTCAAGTTCTCCATGATTTGAGTGCTTTAATAATATTTGACGAGAAATATAAATGACGAAGTTCTTCATTATATGGTTTTCTCCATTCTGCTGTTACTTCCTCTTTCATAGGCCCAACAGCACACTGTTCATTCGGCCCCTCTGCGTTACCAGAATATCTGCATTGGAAGCCCTGCCAGCGGTACTGCTATGAACATGATGTTCCTTTTGGGGTCGAAGAGGTTTTTCATAGTGGCACCAGCGTTAAAAATAAGTGCTTGGGAAACCTTATGTTTTTCATCAATACTAGACAGCCAAGCGAGACGGCAGCGCTGTAGAGAGCCTCTGACGATAAATATCGAAATGGATAATCTCTTCGCTACTCGTCACTTCGAAAACATTCTTCATTTCAAGAAGACAGAACCAGAGTACGCGTCTGCAGAATACCATCCTGATAAAACGTTCTTAATCTCACTCCGTTAAGAGACCCTCAGCGGCGTCTCTTTTCGGCAATGATAGGCCAAATAATTTACATTGTCTTTAAATACAAGCTAAACAAAATAGCTAATAAAGAAAGTCGTCTTCTGGGTTTTGGCGCCGTGTATTCTTCGTTTTGGCCGACGTTTCGGAGGAACGTATCGCCTCCATCTTCAGAGCAGATGAATGGCTTGTGAATGCAGAGAGCAGTAGCTGTACAGCTTCTGCTCCTCCGAAACGTCGGCCAAAACGAAGAATACACGGCGCCAAAACCCAGAAGACGACTTTCTTCATAGTCATCGCCGTGAAAACCTCAAAACTTACAAAATAGCTAACAGATTGCCTGAAAATGTAGCAGAGTTCAAATATTTGGGAACGACAGTAAGAAATCAAAATTTGATACAGAAGTAAATTAAGAAGAGATTGAATTCGGGTAAAGCTTGCTACCATTCTCTACAGAAACTTTTGTCTTCTCGTCTGCTGTCTAAAAACGTAAACATCAAACGTACAAAACTATAATTTTTCGTGTAGGTTTGTATGGACGTTAAAGTTTGTCTGTCGCATTAAGGGAAGAACATAGGCTGAGGGTGGTGTTATTATATGGCAGTCGACACAACAGGGTGCATGTAATTAAAACAGACTGAGGGTGTTTAAGAACGGGGTGTTGATTGGACCAAAGAGGGATGAAATAATAGGACATTGGAGGAAATTACTTAATGAGGAGCTTCATAACTTGTACTTTTCACCAAATATAATTAGAATAATCATGTTGATTAGGATGATATTGGCAGGACACGTAACAAGCAAGAGGGGCGAATAGGAATGTGTGTAGGATTGTAGTGGAAAAGTCAGAAGGAAAGAGACCAATGCGAAGACCTAGACATAGGTGGGAGGATAATATAAAAATATATCTTAGAAAAATAGGATGACGTGATACGGACGTGGCTCAGGATAGGGACCAGTGACGGGCTGTTGTGAGAGCTGTAATGAACCTTCATGTCCCATAAGAGTTTGGAAAATTCTTGAGTAACTGAGGAGCTGATGGCTTCTCAATACGGATTCAGCGCCGTGGAGGCAAGTTATAGTCCAGATACAAACTAATTCAAATGGTTTTAAATAGCCAAAAACAACCACAGTCAACAAGATCAGTGGTCATAGAAAAGTACCCGTCGAGGAAGGATCGCCTGATTCTTAAGATTGATTACAGTAAAATAGTGCCTCCACATATTCGCAATCCAGTCATAACATCCAGTGTTAAAAAAATACAAAATGCAGGTTTCAAGAAACTGTTTTGAATAAACATTTTTCATAAATATGACGAAAGCTGACGACAGAGAGACTGTTGGCAGATCCCATATCGGCAGAATTAATACCGCATACAGAGCGTGTAATGCTTTGTCGGCGTACTGTGTTACCGTAATTTAACACAGCATAAGTACGATGCATTGTATATAGAGCGATGTGTCCGATATAAGCGGGAGCATTTCTACCGCTTACATCGGAGACTGACTGCACGCCTGATTCAGTGCAGACTTGTAGTCTAGATTAGAGTCGTGATGCAGGTTGTTAATTTGCGTGCTCGGAGCGTAATACATCATAGAACTTTATAGCCATATTTCGCATTGTTTTTGACGGGCTTTGATACTGACTTAGATAATACTGTGAAGTAGGTCACGGCACCTTCTTCGTCTGAGTTGTAACCAGTTCATCAAAACCTTCAGGAAAAAAGCATTTGAATCTTAATATAGCGTTGACAATTTCGCATTAAACACATATAATGTAAATGTATGAGCACTGCTTTAAGATTATCATTGCTTATTTTCACTCTGCATGTTGCTTATTCGCTTTTTTTTATTGCTAGTGGGGTGGGACTAAGTCCCTTGTACTGCGGCCACTTCTGGCCTATTGTACCAGCCCCAGGTGATAGGTGAGGGTGATTGTGGAGCAATTGGTGGAATGAAGATTGTCAGGGAAACCGAAGTACTCGGAGAAAACCTGCCCCAACGTCACTTTGTCCACCATAAATCCCACTTGACCAGACCCGGGATCGAACCAGGGCCGCCGAGGCGGGAAGCCAGCGACTAACCGCTTGAACTCTGGCGCGGCGCTTGTTCGCTTACTCTTTGACCGTTAAGATGAAAGCAGTACGTCCCTACGAAACGTCGGTAAACTTCTGGTAGACTTCATGGCTTTATATCCCTAAAGATAATACTACCTTTCAATATAAGGTTTCTTTAAAATGTCTCTAAAATAAACCGTACCGCAACTAAAGGTATGGAAGGTGAGGCTCAAACGCCCAGCAGATCTTGGCTGTTCACTCCTCTGCCGAATCGCCCGGAGCGTGAAGCTGAGACGATGATCATTCACCTTCATGTTAGGGACAGTATTTACTGTGAGAATGCTTGTTGTTCCTAGTACTGTATTCTGAAATGCAAAGACTGCGAGAAGCTTCGAGACTTCTGTGAACTTCCGTCGTCACACAACGACAGTCAAAGCTAATTCATATGAACTTTATCACCGAACAGGATGGCATAGCGGTAACGGTCTAGACTTGTAATCCACAGGTAGCCGGATGGAATCTCAGCCTGGACGCTGGATATTCTGGCTGAAGATTTTCGTGGTTTTCCTCAGCCATCGCAAGCAAATTCCAGGGTAGTACTTTCCTTTCAAATATTCAAATTCATGGCCTACAGTCATTCGACCATTCGATATGACGTGATCTGAGCTACGGCTCCTTGAGAAGAACCAGAAAAGAAAGAGAAGAGTGTTCCATTAGGATGGCACTTCTCAAGTTAGAAGGAGTTGGATTATATTAGGTTCATTACAGAACGGCTGCTTTAAATCAGCTGTAAACCGGAAGTATTTATATCATATTCGTTATGGACTGATTCCAGAGAAAGCCATTCCTTATTAGAAAGAAGAAAAAAAGAAGACTGCCCCCTCGTGACCTGGTACATATCTTACGTTCATGCAATGTATAACGCTGTACAGTTCGTTGCTATGGTAACCTAACATTGCATAATTTCAGAACCTTCGCTCACTTACAATTATTTTTACGAGAGAAATGTTAACGTACAATTACAAGTCGTACTAGTTCTGCTAGCAGATGTGTTCATAACATCACCAAAACAAATGTAATAGGTCAGTTATCTTCATCATTTAAAAGCATTTCTTCCAGCAACCATGTTACTATTCCATCATTTTTTAAGTGTTATATTAATAAAAGCTATAATTGTACCTTCATAAACACCTTACAGTGAAAGTTGTATATTGCGGTAGCACTAGTGTTGTTCTGACCTCATAATTGTGCATGGCCGTTATGTTGGTATTATTTATGGTTGTTGTCAACCGTTACGTTTGTACTGCCTCTACTGGCACGATGTTCGTAACGAGTTTCTCGAAAAGTGTCGATAGAATTGCTGTCCTGATGTTGACGGGTGAACAGATGCGCAGAGCCCATTAATTCGTATGCGCAGAACAACGCAGTTAACAACATACGTGTTAATGCAATGCAATAAAAGGCAGTGCTTGCTGTAGACATTTTCACCTTGCGGCGTCTTCGTTGACTACCGTGTCTGAAGTGCTTGGAACGGTCTGTAGGAGCGAGGAGAGCCTTTGAAAAGGAGGAAGAGGTCCTTGAGTTTGGCGGCCCGATGAGAGACAGTGTCGCGCGCTCCGAGACTCACACGCCGCTTGTGTGTTCCCCCCACACGCAACAACATATGGCCGGTTGTCTCTGCTCCCACCCACTCGAGCGAAACGGATCTGTTCTATAGAAAAATTTACTGTACTGTTACTCAAATGAATTCCTGGAAACGTGATTTGCAGGCGCATTTCGATAATCCAGGAAGATGTCAAAAAGAAGACCCCGTTTCGATTCTCAGAGGAGAAATCTTTGACGATCTTTGAAGGATTCTTTCGAATGTTTAAATTATGTATAGTATCCAAGGCTTAGGTGGGTGGACAATGTTAAAATAGATCTTAGAGAGATAGGATGGGATGGGATGGATTGGATCGAACGGGCTCAGGATAGGGACCATTGGAGGGCTCGTGTGAACGCGGTAATGAACCTTCGGGTTCCATAAAATGCTGGGAAATTCTTGAGTAGCTGCAGATTTGGCGGCTCCTCCAGAAGGGCTCACCTCCATAAGTAAGTAAGTAACATACGTATAATGGAGATGAAAAGGTAAAGTTGTCCCTGTTCTTAATTAATGAAGCACTATACCATGAAGATATGGGGGAGTGGAGGTATAACTCCACCATTCTTGACCTCGACACGAGATGGAGGTGAGTGGTCAGCTTTACCTCCGGGGAAGGAGCCCTCTGTAGCCATTGAATAGGAGGCTGGCTGGGCCCCAGAGCCGATCTCTGGACAGCTGTGATATAACATTTTTGAGGTTGAAGAACAGTGTCTTCTTAGATGTTATGCAGAGTAATTTGGTAGAAGTTCACAGAGGTTTAGGAGGAACGTACTGCTGGTGTCTTCAGGTCTGTTCACCCCGAAATGGAGGCAGTACCTTCCTCAGAAATGTCGGTAAACTTCTACAATATTCTCTCTCTCCGTGGCCTGTACCGACCGAGTGACTGCCGCTTGTCGGCGAAGTTAGTGCCAACTTTTGGGGATGGAGGGTGTCGCATGGTTAGCGCAACGGATCACCACGGTCGTTAATCTCGGTTTTCTAGACCGGAGCCGCTGTTTCCTTGAAATAGCTCCTGGCTGAGTGAACCCCGTTCCAGACCCACTACTTCTCAGAAAATCTGGCAGCGCCGGGAATCGAACCCGGGACCTCTGGATCTGTAACCAGGATCACTGACTACTAGACCATAGATCCCAGAGACAACGCTCTTTATAATCACGCCTTGATAACTTAAAATTTTGCTTTTCTAAGATTGTGGAATTCATAAAATAGCACAGCTATAGCTCAAGATCTTTCGTTCTTCTAACTGCGGGATATGTAAATTCACTACGATAATATACAGAGTGATTCTAAATTATTGTTGGGTTTTCCGTTTACAGGCCACGGAGACCCCGACAATAATTTAGAATCGTCTTGTATTTTAGAATATTGTCTGAAGCTTGTATTGAAAAGTATGTCAGGGAGAAAATGCAGTCCTATATCTGACAAATTGCAGATGAGCAGGCAGGTTATTATGCACAAAGGTCACTGATTATGCATGTTTCTCGGTACTTCTGCTCTCTCCTTTATATAAATGTAAACGTTAAAAAAATATTTGTCATAATCTCTTCGCAGAAATAGTCTCGTTTTTATACCATATCTGTATATAATTAGATAATTATTGAATTATTATTTGCTTTGACATACTTAGAAATAATAAATTGAAATAACAGTGCTTATTTTATTTTCGTTTTGTTTCAGGTGAGCATTGGTGCATGTTATTACCGTGAATTTATAGAGGAACGGACTTAGTACGGTAAGGTGCCATCTACTTTAAGAGTTAAACACACTTAAAGGCATGCATTCACTGAAAATCGTGAATTATTATGCGCGTGTATAAGATGTTCATTATGGATTAAACTCCGAACCTGTTCCAGTTAAAGAGATCAAAACTATTCCTCCTACCTTTCTTCCGAACCTTGCTCGCATTTTCTGCCACTCTGTCTCTTATGTTGAAGGTCAGCCTCAGAATTCGATTTTCACACATGTATATTATAATACAGGGTTATTCATAAGTCCATGAAACATTTTAAAGATTCACAGCAAATAAACTGTGCATCGGATCATGGTAATCATGGTAATGAATATCTCTTCTTCTGGGGGTTTGTGAAGGATACTGTTTTGTTCCTCCATTTCCTGCTAATCCCAGGGATCTTCGCAACCGTATCACCGCCATTGTGACTCTAGGACGAAATGGATTATCGCATAGATGTCTCTCGTATCAGCAAAGGTGGACATATTGAGTATCTGTGAACTATGTAAAATATTTTGGTAAGTTTGTCTCTATTTCAGTATAATAAAATTTGGAATCCTTTCTGTAGTTTATTTATTGTAAATTTTTAAAATGTTTCACGAACTTATGAATAACTCTGTATATTCTTTTATAATTACCACTGTTAGTTTTCTTAAATTAAATTATGGGAGGGGAAGGAACATCCCCCTGTAGCCAGTAAATGAGTTAAGATTGAAAATATATGATTTATATATATATATATATAATTTACGGGACCGCATCTGTGGTCTAGTGGCTAGAGTTCCTGGCTAGAGATCCAGAGGTCCGAGTTCGATTCCCGGCTCTACCAGATTTTATGAGAATATTTATGAGAAGTAGTGGGTCTGGAACGGGGTCCACTCAGCCTCGTGATGATAATTGAGGAGCTTCTTGAATGGAAAAGTAGCGGCTCCGGTCTAGAAAACCGAAATTAACGGCCTTGGGGATTCGTTGCGCTGATCACGCGACACCCTCTATCCGCTATTGGCACTAACTTCGCCGACAAGCGGTGGTCGCTCGCTCGCTCGCTCGCTCGGTCGGTATAGTTAGCGTGCGGATTAAAACCACGGAGTTCGTTTAGTTTCGCCATGTCGTATCAATTCAAGGACCCGGATTCTTTTCCTTCTTCGTTGTTGCTTTTTAAACTTTTATAATCGTTCGATCATCCATCAGTTTTTCTTTATTTATACGAATACTTCTTGATATTGTCCAGTGTCTGGTGTAGGCCTGTGTGCGATATACAGCGTTACGGGGATTTCCTGTACTCCCATCTTCACATGATGTGTTGTCATTATATTGACTTTCTCTTCCTTTCTCTTCTCCTTTGGAGAATAACGGCGATATTGTCTGTTGTCTAAGATATATCTGCATACACGGCATTTCGGGGATTTGAGCTACTTACTTCTTCAGGAAGTTGATACCATAGGCCTGCTAACATCTTTTTTTAATAATGGTGATGATTGGGATTGAAACCGGAGCCTTCTTGGGTGGTAGATCTACTGGCCTAATGTTTATAAGGTCCCGTGTTCGATCCCAAGCTTCATCACTATACGTAGATTAGCAAATTAGTCAGTATAGTGAATCACCTGAGGACGGTGTTGCAGACGTCTTCCAAAACGTCATGTCTTATATATATAATAAGGCCAGCATCAGATAATGATCTCATAAAATGTCCAGAAGATAAATTGAAATCGCCGCAGAAAACGTAACAATATAAACGGAAAAATAATAAACTTTTAGACCAATATCCAAGCACAATATTTGTACATTGAATTAACCATTGTCTTTTTTTTTCTGTGGCGCTACAGCTCCAATTTGGGCCTAGGCCTACCTCCATGAAACTCTCCGTTTCACTTCGCTTTACTAGATCTTACACATACGGTAGGACTCCTTGGGCGAGTGATCAGCTCGTCGCAAGGCCTCTACCTGTAGATAAACACAGAAAAACGCACACAAACATCCATACCCTGAGTGGGATTCGAACCCACGATCCCGGCTTCCGAGCGAGCGAAGACAGTGCACGCCTTAGACCGCTCGGCTACCGTGACCGGTAACTATTGTCTTACTTCGGAGAATCAGCTTTTCCGCGGCTTTAAGGTAACATTTGGGGTTCGAAACTGTAGAATAATATGTAGCCTTCTCAGAGTACGAAGCTACAGAACTCAAGGAGGAGTTCCTAATTTCATGTCAAGTGTCACGCAGTTAACTGCTTTCTCATAATCACCGGATGGTTTGAAACTGAACCAAAAAATTACTGTTAAAAATACAAAGTAGCCGACAAGTACAGTAAGTCTGCTTGCGTCAGTCATACTTACAGAGATATACAGACCTGCTAAATATACACACTTTATAATTGTACATGCTGTGATGGAACTTTTGACAGATAATATTTATTTTTAAGTTACTCGCTTTACAGATAAGTCACTTTCGTGATTACTTTGAGACCTTCAACATGTGAACCACCAAGCAAGTTACTGTTTATGTTTCCTGGTCGAAAACTCTGCGGTTCGAATCTCGGGCAGATCTCGGAATTTCTTTGCATGTTTCCATGGTTCTCCTAAATCATTTCAGAGCAAGGTCAAGACACTGCTTTATATTCAGCCTCGACTGCTGCTTCCGAGTCCTGTCACGTTCGCTGTACATGATCATACCTCCATAGTAAAACAAACTCCGTGGCCTGTAGTCAAGCGAACTATACCGACCGAGCGACCGCCGCTTGTCGGCGAAGTTAGTGCCAACTTTAGCGGATAGAGAATGTCGCGTGGTCAGCGCAACGAATGAATCTCCACGGCCGTTAAATTCGGTTTTCTAGACCGGAGTCGCCATTTGCTTGAAATAGCTCTTCAGTTATCCTCACGAGGCTGAGTGGACCCCTTTCCAGACCCACTACTTCACAGAAAATCTGGTAACGCCGAGAATCGAACCCGGGACCTCTGGATCTGTAGCCGGGAACTCTGACCACAAGACCACAGAGGTCTAATGTGGCTCCTAATTACATTTGCAGTTGATACAGCATTGATCTTTCCAAAATGTATACCAATCGGGAAGTTTTTTTATAATTATATAATCATTTATAAGATTTTAAAAGTCCATGAATTGAATTATAGTTCACGTCGGCTGCTAATTGCAGTAATGGCGTGAAAACAGTTGTCGATACATTTTTTTTTTTTGTTATTTTGTTTAGTATAATCATATAGATGAGAAAGTAAACATTTCCTACCCCATTTTTTCATTCAGACAATTTTCTTTGAAATAACCTATGTAGTAGGCCCTTCTTTAAATACACTATTGTCACGACCTAGGGGTTGTCACTGTCAGATGGGGTTTGGATTGGGTTTCTTGCACTTATACACTGAAATCGTAAGTGCACATAATTACAGCACTACACACACACACACACACACACACACTAGTGTTTTCCGTCTTCAGTGGTCGTATCCTGGCAACGGATTTATTACAGAAATTATGATAGTCTCAATGAATGACAGACTCCAAATATCACTGCACTACACCACACATAACGACTTCTCTTCACTGCAGGACTTCCAGGTCTCAACAGAACTCTCTCGAATCCGCCATCATCTGCCAACTGCCAAATCCGGAACTCTCAATCCAATTCTCTGCTGCACCTGCCACCTCTTCTCACTTATCTTCACAGAGCTCAGCTCTCGTCTGCCAGTACTCAAAGTCAAAGTCACATTGCGACTGACGGTCAGTCAGTCTGTCTGCCTTGGTGTCGAGCCCCGACTGGGGCTCATGACCAGATTTTTTTTTCTTTATATGAAAGTTACTGTCCTGTTCATTTGGGGCGCCCTCTCTGACGAGAGGTCGGGTCTGTCATTTGTCAGTCATAGTCTGTGTTAGTAAGTCCATTGTCAGTATTTACATATATTTACAATCTAAACTTAATACCTATTCCTATGTACAATATATACAAGGCATCTGTCAATCCATGCTCGGTTGTGGTGACTAAGGTTTCTCATTCTTCTCGAGAATCCCTCGAGTCAAATCCTGGGTTAATGCGCGATTATATGGTGTACTAGGCTGCTTCTGCTTCCTGTCCTTTATTCGCAGTTGTACTGCATCTCATTCCAAAACACATGATATAGCGTCGTAAAATAACCACAAGAAAAACAAAGAGCAAGAAATGAAAGTATTCGAAACAGAAGCAGCTATAATGATCTAGCATCAGTTTAATTACTGATAAGGTCTAGTCGTAGTGCCTCAGGGAACTAACTCCCATAGAAACGTGAAGACATCATCAGGGCGTTAATTGGGTTCTCGATTATATCTCTGCATTATAAATTAATTACTGATGCGTCCTGGTCGTAGTGGTTCGTAACCAACTCAGGGTAGAAATATGGAGCCTCAGGGCGTTTATGGGATTCTCAATAAAATCTCAATATTATATATTAATTTCACAACCTACGGTAAATGAAGAGTAGATTTATTGAATTAATTAAAATTCAGATTTCAGTATTTGATTCAATATAAGTAATTATGTAGACCTATTTTAGGTTCATTCGCATCCAATAGAGCGCCTATTAACTGGCTCCGTCCTTCTGTACTCGTGAATCAACTCCAGAATATTTAAACCGATTTTGATTAAATTTAATATTTGAGGATTTTTTGAAAAATTATCGAATCTTTTCCACTTTTATTTAGATCGGGCAGTGTTAAGGATCATTTTACATATGAGCATTTACTTTTTTTCGTCTTACACCAGTAGACAAGTAAAATAGAGGAACAAATTCCATAAATAAATTTTTACCTTAATCTGGTAAGGATTATTATTCACTCCAGCCCTAATTCTAGTGCCCAGTGAAAGAAAGGTCTTTTATGGTGGCTGCTTTTGTAAAATGTGTATCCCCGGACAGGATTGCACCGATTCACACAGACTGTTTACTAGAGAAGGTTCGTTAAGGTACGCTAAAGGCTGTAACGTAAATCAGACGATGTATTCATCTCCAGGAACCTGAATTAGAAACCTATAAGAGGAGATTGTTTTATTTTATTTATACTCTGACATTCATCGTCGTTAGCCAGTGATCCCATTTTTTTTTTATTATTGCTAATGAAGTGGGACTAAGTCCCCTGTACTGCGGCCACTTCTGGCCTATTGTACCAGCCTCAGATGATAGGCGAGGGTGATTGTGGAGCAACTGTTGGAATGAAGATTGGCAGGGGAAACCGAAGTACTCGGAGAGAACCTGCCCCAGCGCCACTTTGTCCACCATAAATTCCACTTGACCAGACCCGGGATCGAACCCGGGCCGCCGCGGCGGGAAGCCAGCCACTAACCGCTTGAGCTATGGCGCGGCCTCAGTGATCCAGTGATATCAGTATAAGTGAAAATGCAGCAATAGATGCCGTTTTAACACCAACTGATCTGCAAGCAGGAGTTTGTGAACATTGCTACAATTACCAGAAACCGTTTATAAATACAGACTTCATGGAGGACTTACATTTTTAAACTATTCTATCACCACAGTTACCTTCTAACCTGAGTTTCTAAAACAGTGTTTGCCGATGTGCACCGACCTTGCTATCAGAGGGCTGGGACATACTTATTATATTTTACTGTTGTGTAAAAGCTGTGTTTACTCAGAAACATTTTCGTAACTATTCATTATAAAATATATGCGCCCGGTACGTCACAATTATAGAGTTCTATATGTATGTGCTTACATGTACATGCTTTTATATATCGATTCAGTTTGAGTTTCAATAGTCATGATTCTTCTATGTATATTTTACGCCTCTCCCCGCCCGTTTTCTGTCATAACGCTTCTCCAGAGTTACAGAATATCACATTCTTCTCACGTTAATTACGTATATATAAAAATATTTAAAGAGATTTGATGTTAGCATGTCATGTCGAACGTACGTTTTAAGCATTCACTGTATCTTGTTTATATTAGAATTCAAGATGACATGTCAACTAGTTTCTTCGAATTGCGACTGAAGCTGAACAAACGTGATATGTTTATTGCCACTGAGCTCTAATATGCAAATATGCAGAGAATTTTTCCGTTACCTCTTCACTTGTCAGTGATTTTTCCCTTATCGTATTGTTTTCATAGAACAAAAGCAAGGAGGCCTGTTTGTTACGACGTGTTCAGGCCAACATTGCTGCTTACGAGAACTCATACACATATTTAAATGAAATGACATGAGTAACACAGTTAAAATAATTAAATAATTCATTCATAAATGGCTCTACAGCCCTATGTTGGGCCCTGGCCACTTCTTCTTGAATTTCGTAAATCTTTTTTAAGTAGACGTTTAGGACCCCTTGGACAGGGGATCAGCCCGTCGAAAAGGCCGGTACCTGTACATAGGACAATGCAAACACAGAATAAAGGCACACATAGACATCCGTATATTAAGTGGGATTCGAACACACGATCCCAGTGTTTGAGCAAGCGAAGACAGTTCATGCCTTAGATCGCGTGGCAGCTGTGATCGGCAGTTAAGTAATTAATAACACTAAGTTAAGTTAACAAGGGATTTAGTCAGTCGATGTGATGGGCACAGTAACACATGATTTTTAACAAAAATGTAACATTGACGAAACTTAAGTTCTGAACCTAAATTCACTGTATTGCACGTCGTATTTTAAGCGGGAACTGACTACTGGATATCAGAGGCCGCCACTTTTTTAGTAACGCCGCTTGTTTTGTGACAACTGCTGGGGAGAGTCTATATTTAGAACATCTTTCCGTCTCCTCTTCTCTTTTGCTAGACTAAGGGGGAGATTTAAAGAAAAAAAAAGGTTTAGTAGTCGATATGCTACAAATCCGAACACTTGACTTTTTACATTCAGTGAATTCAAGGGGATGACGACATGGTAGGAACTTTGTGTGCAAGTCGCGTCTTATAAATAAGGATACCTGCCCTTGTGCTCAAGCACTTAGCCATGGAGATATATAGGGTGTGACTGGGCCACAAAGCTCCTGGCATTATGGACTTCTCTAGGCCTACTGGATCGAACTGAATGGTCACCTTCACATACCGGCCTCTCTCTTCGGCAGAAGACCCCCCCGGAACCCACTGGTAGTTGCGTCATGAAACATTGGTGGCTAAGGGGAAAGTCCCTAGTGGAACATATTGTGAAATGACGCCTGAAAGCCGGAATAGTTCATTGCTAGGCAAAGACTCTGTAAACAGATTCCCGTGGGAATGAACATGCAAGCAGCAACAGAAGAACCCGTTTATAAGCAACGGATCGGTAAACACACAACAGTAGGAGTATTGTTGGAAACGGTGTTTTCTGTTCGGTCCTCGCAAAGTGGTTACGTTCAAAGACCTGAAAGTTCGGCAGTGAAGAGAAGTGCTTATGTGTGCTGTAGTGCAGTGCATTTTCATGGGAGCTTAGGAATTCAGTGTAGTAATAGTGATAACCCTTGACGCGTCAAAACAGGACACTAAATATCGTGGATAATATTTTAATGACTTTCCTCAGTCCCTCCTGACTAATATTGGTATAATACCTTGAAATATGCCACGACCTTTTCCTTCCATATCCTTTCGAATTCATCATTCATTAATTATCCTACTTTAGGATCCTTTGTAGACTGAGCTACTGAAAGCGTCGATAAATGAAATATATTAAATAAATGTGTTACGAGATGGCAGCACAACATTCGTCCCACTAAACACAAGAATACACAAGAAGGAAGCGACTGTTTCAGACAAAACACAGAAAGTATTTATTATTATTATTGGAGGGGGTGGGTTTCCCCATGCACCGCTACTAATAGTCTATTGTACGTCCCCCTTTGATATTTTACCAGTCTCTATTCCCTGCCCATACTGGTGCTCGCTATCAGCCCCGTTCAACCAGCGAGGCTGGCTGTGGTACCCGATACTTCCCCGTCTACCGGAGGCATTGGAAACAACGTGGGCGGGAAATTTACCTAATTTTGCTCAGAGGTCTCCTAGAGAAATGAGGATCTTTTACGTGCCGTAAATCTACGACACGGGACCTACGGCTTAAAGTCCCTCCCAGAGGACTTGTTCCCTGAATTTTTCCGCCCTTAAAAATTCCACGACCTCCGCCGGGTTTGAACCCGCGTACCAAGAGTCATGAGGTGGGAACGTTACCCCTAGACTACGGAGGCCGCTTAACAGAGAAAGTAAGTGGAACAGAATCTGTTTCTTATAATGTTATGGAGGTGTGCGTCCCGAAAGCAGTGCGCTGGATATGAACTGCACGTTCCAAGATGAAGTTTCTGGTTCACTGGGCTGCATGTTCCCCCACGGACCGTGTTAACAATTCGTTCTAAGTGTCGTTGCCTCTCTTTACGATACCAAACCAAGAGATTGTTTTGTTTATATGAATAATACTAGTAAATACTTTACACTCCTTTTCTTTATATTCTTTCCCCACTCTCTTCTTCAAGTTTTAGCTGTGTGTTGTTCATTTGAATGGTCTGTTTTGTTTGTCGGCCTTTTTGTGGTAAGGCGGGAGAGTTCTGAATGAAATGCTTTATGTATATATTATAGAGGGAGGATGTTGAAAGGAAGGTGAAGGAGGGGAAGGAAGAAGAAGGACACTGTATGAGACAAGGGGGATGTTAGAAAGACGGAAGGGAACAAGAGGAAGTTGGGTGTTGGGAGAAATCAAAGGAAAGGAACTCGTAGTGGGTTCTGACTCGGAGCGTCTGCTCTGGCAACTGGGAACGCCAAATGGGGGATTGTGTTCTGAAGGCCACTAACATGTACTGCACTCTGTTATACGTTTTGAAAAATTTCCTTTGCTCTTTTTTTTTACCCCTAATTGCACCATCTTTCTGAACGAGTACATTAGTAAAACGCTCTGGAGTTGTAGTTGGAAGGTGCTTGTTTCGAATCTGGGTCGAAACACTGGCTGCACTGACAGATTTTTGTGATCTTCTTCAGTCCTTCCAGGCAATCATCTGCATGANCGCATGATGCCTTGATTGGGTCAAGATGAAATTCTTCTAAATCCTTTCCAGTTCATTATTGACCGGTTATCCTATCATTCTACAATTATAGTCTGAGCTATTAACAGCGTCTTAAAACAAACTCCCCCCCCCCAAAAAAAAAACAAAATTTTTGTTTTGTTTTTAAAGTGTGTTAGCTGAATATATGAGTAATAATCTTTCTCGTAGCAGAACCCGAAGGTTCATCACTGATCTTGAGCCCCATCCATCCAACTCTCACCCTGATGAAGACGTATTCCGAAAGATTTCCTACCAAAAGTTTCTACGCACTTTTTGTCTCACCATGCCAGCTGCATGCCCAACCCATAGGGATCTCATAAATATCTCTCCTCACGATGATAGATGACCAGTAAAAGTCACGTGCCCCTCGTCACGTAATATCCAAAAATTCCTGCTTCACTCTTAGGTCCAAATGTTTTACTGAGCTAAATTTTATTTTAAAACATGTAATCGAGAAGGATTAAATGACGAACGGGACATGTAGGAAACAGACTATGTATGCACAATTTTAGCTGGAAACTATCAAGTGAAGAGACCGCTTAGAAAAAATAGTTATAGATGGGAGGTAAACGTGAAGTTGTCTCTGTACATAATTAATTAAGCACTATGCCTTGAAGACGTATGAGGCAGTTGAAGTATAGCTCCACCATTCTTTATCTCGGCACTAGACGGAGTTGAGTGATCAGCTTCACGCCTTGGCCGTTTTACCTTCTGGGGAATCACCCCGAATATCCATTGGCTAGGAGGCTTGGTGGACCCCAGAGCCGGTCTGGACGCTGTGGAGAAGAGAACAAAATTTGTCCCTACCTGGAATCGAATCCTGACTGTCCGACCTATCACTATACCTACTCCTATAGATTGGTGGATAATATTAAAATCGAAATAAAAAAAAGGTTGTGAGGATGTGATGTTTATTCACCTGGCTAAATATGGTATGAAGTGGCAGGCTTTTGTGAATACGAGTTCCATAAATGATAGTAATATTTTCTGCTTAAGAACTGTCAGCTTCTGAAGGAAGTCGCTGCTCTACGGAGTAGGCTAATATTTTGGCGTGACCTGAAATCTGTCATATCCTTTCTTCGTTCATCTGATATTGGCCCCCTTAGCCTCCGGTTGGGAGGTTATCGACGGGAGGAAGTGCCGTCTCGTTACAGCATGAGCGGCATTAACAGTACGGCCATAGATCCACTTTACGTCGTTCTTAAACGAAGCTTTTGCGTTCTAAAGAGCAAGAGTGCAGCTGTTTTCTGTGATCATCGAACTTTGGATATGAATTAGTTTTATTACTGATGGAGATCAACTGTGTAGGCCTATTGGAAATGTACATATCATCCAGTGATATATCATAGGCTACAATGGTATTCATTGTGACGTCATATTAGGAACTTGAACCGAACGTCTTTACTTGTGGATTTGGAAGAGAATGAAACAAATGAAAGATATGCATACTTCCTTCATGATAAAACAGAATTATACCAATAAAAATTTACATAAATGGATTCTATAGATTAATGATAGTCATACATTAAATTCTTCGTTGTTAATCCTTTATAGGGCGAAGCTGATTAAATAGTATTATCAATATGCTTTGTTCCCTCCGTTACAGAACTTAGTCGATTGATGTTAGGGTAAAACCTCAGTTTATTCTGGGAGCAAGACGAATCCCGGAAAATATATCGCTTTCTTGCCGATCACAGTGGCCGCGCGGTCTAAAGCATGAACTGTCTTCGCTTGCTCAAACACTGGGATCGTGGGTTCGTATCCCATTCGATGCATGGATGTCTGTGTGCGTTAATTCTGTTTTGTGTTGTGTGTGTAAGTACCGGCCTTGCAACGGGTTGTTCCCTCGTCCAAGGAGTCCTACCGAAAATGTATAGGATTAATGAACTGAAAAAGCGGCCAAAGTCCAACAAAAGGACTGTATAGTCATAGACAGGTACTTACGTAGGTATGTAAGTGGCCTCCGTAGTCTAGAGTTAACGTTCCCACCTCATGACTCGTAGTACGCGGGTTCAAATACCCGGCGGAGGTCGTCGAATTTTTAAGGGCAGAAAAATTCAGGGAATAAGTCCTCCGGGAGGGACTTTAAGCCGTGGGTCCCGTGTCGTAGCTTTACGGCACGTAAAAGAACCTCATACCTCCAAAGGAGGTCACTGAGCCAAAAATTGCGGACGTTTCCCGCCCAACAGCAGTCACTAATACCTCCGGTAGATGGGGGAAACATTATAGATACTTCTCAGCCAGTAGAGCCGGTCTCGCTGGCTGGGCGGGACTGATGGTAAGCACCAATACCGGTAGGATATAGAGACTGGTAGAAATCATATAGGGAACAATGGACCACTACAGGTCTAAGTGGATGGGGTAACCCACCCTCTCCAATAACTAACTAACTAGGTAGGTATGTATCGTTCTATTTAACTTTAAAGCAAGCGGTATAGAAAATTACCGCTCCCCTGTAAAGAGTTTAGAATAATAATTATTTCCGGAATCAGACTTTTAGTTTGTAGCGTCCGCGGTAGTTATTGTTACTATGTCAGTGGTTGGTCTGTTCCGTAATTAATGACGCTTTATCAACTGCGAAACTATGTAGCGGGTATCGTCCGTACAGTACCCATGTTTGTTCGTTTGTTTATTTTACATCGCTTTCTTAACGACACAAATTATATAGCTCTGAATTCCCGAAAGAGTATGGATGATAACTTTGTGGAAGTTCTCGTGGTCTGTATAAGGTACTGTCCCATCATCCGCTTGTAGAGACTGAGACGAGAAACAAAGGATTTATATCAGAATAATCGATCTCTGGTTCGAGGCTCGGACCTGGGGGGGAGCAGGAATGGTAACCAGTCAACTTGTTATCCTTTGCGTTGGCCCCAAGATAAGGCGAATTGATGGCCTTCAAAATATTTTAGACAGTTCGGACTCCCAGTTTTGTGCTGTCTAGTCTCAGATCGAGTAAACCATACACATCTGTTTCCTGTAAATTATATTGGCTGCACTAACAAGAGAAATAGGTTATAAGCCTTTAAGGGCTCTGGTAAAGTCACCCGTATTACTAGCATGACGTCACGGAGGAATTGTTAACATTGTCATGTTGATTTTTTTTTATTTCATTCTTGAGTTACTGTACTGTATGTTCATATTTATCCATAATTTTCGTTGTTGAAAAGCAACAAATAAAAAGAAAATAATCATTACTCTGTAAGCAAGGAAGTGCCGGGTCAGAAATGAAGCCAGAACGTAGAGACCCAAGATGTGGCCTGGTCAGGATTATCACACACCTCATTGGACAATAGTAGAATGATGAATTGCAGGGATAAACCGAAGAAACTCGAACAGAAACCTGGCTCAAACACCACTTCATCTCACATGAAGTCACTTGGGACTGAACCCAGACCTCCTGGCGAGAAGACAATTACCTTATCTGCAATCCGACGTCAAGGCCATATATTATTAGTGTTAATTGTTGAGACTTGGCTAAACACATTTCTTTCACAAACCTCCCTGACAGAAAACGAAATCCAAATGTGGTTTTATGCGACATACATATCTTTAGCTAGGAAAGTGTTAACCTCGCCATCAGATTGAAGTCGCCGGTTAGATTAGTTACGTTTGACATATCCTTTGGATATGATAGCCATTTTATTTGTGACAATGAAAGGAAAAACTCGATGTGTGTATCGGAATTTGAACCTCGGCTCCCCAGCCCATGGCGTCATTAACTCTTTCATGCTGAATTTGCAACAGGAAGTGAAGATGGTTTACGCGTATTGGCTCTTTATACAGCACACAATAGACTAGCATTTCTTGTGAACTCAGACTCGCCTATTATCCAATCTTTATTGATTGACGGAAATCGCTTCAGTGATTGAACTTGATTGAATATCCGTAGCACAACTCATCTGCATTGCGCATGCGTAGTAGCAGACCTCTACAGTTTTGTGAAGCTTTCTGTGGGCCACAAAGTGAATTGTTCAGATGAATGGCACTATGACAACACCGACCTCAAGAGGGTGTTTGGTTGGTTGTCTGCTGGCTGCCCGGCTGCACTGTGGGGTGGGGGAGTTCTATCAGAAACGTCAGATAGAGCGGTGATTCTCAACCAGTGGGACGGGTCCCGCTACGGACTTTACGCTCGGTTGGTTATGATTTGAGATCTAAAAATAATTAATTCAGCACACAAAATTCACCTCCATAAAAACGTTCCTGCATTCTAAATACAAATTTGTAGTCAGTGTTGCACTATAACAATATTTCTGCTAATGGAACTAAAGTTAAGAGTTTTATCTTCTGGGAAATAACACTGTATAATCCTATAAATGTCAATCGACGTTTCGGAGGAACATGCCGCCTCCGTCTTCAGCCCTCTTCATAATCACTGCTGTGATAACCTAAAATCATACAGAATTAAAATTGTTTTATATGAAGATAGTAATAAAACAACTGTTACAGTCCCCATATTCTTAAAGCTTCCAATATTGATCAGTATAATACTAAAATAATCTACATAGTTGTAAAATTTCATATCAGAAAAGATAATTTGAAGCCTGCTATGCTTACTTTGAACATATAAAAGCAGGCGTATACGATGACCACGCTGTCTGTGTGCCTGTGTATCCCCCCATAAACTTTTGAATGCCCGAATCAGTCTTTATGAAACTTGGTATATATGTCATGGCACCCGATCCCATCCCAGCGGCGTACTTCATAAATCTCTCCCATCAGTCTGTGTGTTTGTATGTGTATTCCTCCTATCGTTGCTAAGCAACGGCTCGGTAAAAACATTAACGCGGCACCGAATACACACGTAACAATAGAATAATTGTTTGAAGCGTCTTTTTATATAAGGTCCATGTATCAAAGGAAAGTAGAAGATTAGTTCTTCACAGAACTTCTTGTTTTAAACTGTGGTGGGACTGCAGTTCTTAGGCGAAATGAACTGTGGGACGGAAGCTGCAGAAAGTTAAGAATTACTGAGGTAAGGGATAATTGATTCCAGTATTGATCTGTTGATCTTCCGAATGAACATTGCACGCTTGGCAGCAATTAAACAGGTCTAATCGTAGTGGAAACACCTTGCCATTAAGAAGTATTGGGGAGTGAATGTGTAGCTCCGCTCGTTTTTGAACTCTGTTCTAGATGGAGATGAGTGATAACTTCACCCTTCGGCCGATATAACCCCGAGGAAAGAACATCTAAGTTTTATTTTAATTCCCTCTTCCGTAACATGTAGGCCTCCTTGCAAACAATTGAAGGAAAGCACTACGCCATGAAGACGTATGGTGGAGTGGATGTATAGATCCACATTTTCTTTACCTCGGTACTAGTTGGAGGTGAGTCGTCAGCTTCATCCCCACGCTGATTTACCCCCGGGGATAGATCCCCCGGTACCCATTGGATAGGAGGCCGGGTGTGTCCCAAAGCCGGTCTTGACGAGGTGGAGAAGAGAAATTCTTGACACTACCGGCACTCGAACTCCGACCCCTCGGTCGTACAGCCTGTAGCCAGTCGCTACACCGATTACGCTGTCCCGGCTTATGATATAGACATAGGTCGAAGGATTTAAATTTATCTTAATGAAAGAGGGAAACTTGATTAGAGGAGGTGCTAGACATAGAATCCTGTTATAAGTCATTTGTATCAATTCCATACCGTTACATCTTTTTCCTCTGTTTTTTTTTTCCTTGGCACTACAGCCCCGGTGGGTCTGGGCCTACCTCCATGAACTTCTCCGTTCACTTTTTATCTGTTACCCATTTTTAATATATTCCCAACTACGAATAGGATACCTTAATTTACACTTTACTTTACTCTGACTCTTATTTCAAAGAAGAGCCGGTTCCAGTCCACTGTTCCTCCAGCGGCCGCGGTCATGTGAATGTGTATTATGCACCACCTGTTGTCTGTCAGTGGGAACAGCCCAAAGGCAAAAGACACACACACACACACACACATGCATAGGACGTAATAATACGTATCCCCTGAAGCTTGAAGACAGTTCGGTTCTTTTATCGCTTTCAGACATTCTTTTTTGTTTTGAAATAAGAACGGTTAGCCGGCATCTTAAGAGTGAAAGAATCTACTAAAATTTTTCCACGTTCCTTCTGCATTGTTTCTCGTCGTGATACTTAAGATCGACATTTTTAAATATTTTCGAGTGCAATAAATAAATTGCGGATAAAAGAGAGAGGTACGTTCCTGAATCCAGAACACGAGTGAAAGAGATCATGTATCAAAATGGCGTCTTGTCCGCATACACGAACAAATATCTCCCCCTCCAATATTTTGTCATAAGTTTTTGTTAAATTACAGGTTTCATATGAACTTCTGTAGTTCCCCAGAAGGTTCAGAGATTTGGCACGTCTCTCTCTCTCTCTCTCCCCCCCCCCCCCCCCCCCCCCCCNAGCATCAACACCATTTGTGTAGTTCACATATGGGGAGTATGTAATAAAACTTACTTTTGTGTTGTCATTTCCGTGTGTCTGGCTCCCTAACAACTTTCGTACCAATTAATAGGTTTTAAATGAACTTATGCCACTGTAGAATGCCATAATGGTTTCAGTAGTACTGAAGGTAGACAGGGGACTGTAGTGACGTGATGTTCCTACCCAACTCCATGAAAATTCACAAGCTGTTTACGGATGTGCGTGTAACACGGTCAATAGAGTTTATGTAGTTCAAGTGAATAGTTGTTTCCGTTTGCTAATTACGTCGAATTAAACTTTCGAAACCTTAAGTTTAAATTAATAATATTTAAAATTTCAGTTCATACCTCGTAGGAAATAACACGTATCCCTTCATCTTCATCTTATCTATGACTCTACAGCCATTTTGTAGGACCTTGGCCGCTTTTTTACAGTTTCCTGATCTTTTTACACAGTCGATAGGACTCCTTGGACGGGGGATCAACTCTTCGCAAGGCCGCTAACTACACACAGTGCAGCACAAACAGAATAAACACACACAGATATCCACGCCTCGAGTGGGATTCGAACCCACGACCCTCTAGCAGGCGATGACACTTCATGCCTTAGATCGCGCTGCCACTGTGATTAGCCAATATGTCTGCATTACAAAAATCAATCAGTTATTGTTTTTTAAGAAAGCAATCGCTGTTCATGCAGAGAGTGATGCTGAAGCCCTAAGTGCATCCTGTAGGGAGACTGTAGAATCCCTTTATGTCAAAGTAGACACGGCATGTAGCCTATGTTAGCAACCAGTTTGCTTTAAAGGTTAATGAATTATAAGAAATATAGATACAAAATTGCATTTAAATTTATAAGTGAACACGAATTATGTAGCCATAAAAAAAAATTTAATTTCTATATTGCTGAAAAGTGAGCTAAAAGTACGTGATGTCTGATATTAAGGGAAGTAAATAGACTGAGGATGCTGAGGAAAATACCTGGACCCAAGAGGTGTCAAATAACAGGAAGCTGAAGAAATCTTCTTAAGAGGATCTTCATAAATTGTACTCATCACTCACTAAAATTACAATGATGAAATCAAGGAGGATGTGATGGGCAGGGCATGATGCATTCACAGGAGAGAATAGGATTCTGTACAGGCTTTTGGTGGGAAGTCTATAAGGAAAGAGACTACTATGAAGACGTAGACGTAGATGGTAGGATAATATTAAAATTGATCTTCGCGAAATAGGATGAGGTGGTATGTATTTGATTTATCTGGCTCAGGTTAAGGACCAGTGGCGGCATCTTGTGGACACGGTAAGGAATCGTCATGTTGCATAAAGCATTGGGCCGTTCTTGGGTAAGTGAGAAACTGGTGGTTTCTCAAGACGGACTCTGCTCCACGCACTTAGTTAACTTGGTTGGTTGGCTAGTGAATTCCATACATTCTCCGGTTGACAGTAAGTGTCGTACAGATGTTTACATTTCAACCAACCAACCTCCCATTCAGGTATTATGAGGGGATTTTTCCCCGGAGGTATAGCAGCCAGGGCGTGAAGCTAGCCTGTCACCTCCATCTAGCTTCGAAATTAAGAATGTACTGATCTATACCTCCACTGTTCCATACGTCTTCATGGCATGGTGCTAAATTAGGCAGAGGGACAACTTTATTTTACTTTACTCTGTATTAGAAGATAAAAACCTGCCATGTGGTATACTCGAATGATGTAATTGTTAATGCATAACGAAAGAGCAGAAAAATGTCAAGTTTAAAAATAAGCCTGTAAACATGCTGAGTTATTAACAATTTGTTATGGAAAGAAATGAATAATAAGCTCCCAGCTGTTGCTGTTGCGAGGGAAGTGATGAAATTAACTTATAAGGTATTTGGAAGGAACTTGCACTATAAACATTTTTATTTGTGTTATTTTCTTAAGTCATAAATCTAAACGTCTGACGTTTTTCATCCTCTTTTTTTTTTCATCTTCCATCTTTTTCATCATCTGTTTTAAAGAAGACTTAAAAAAACTGGTCTGGTACGTTTCAATTGTTTGCATGTGTCATTTTGCTTCATGTTGCTTAGCTCAGCAATTGGATCCAACCATCCATCTATTGACTTGCACAAGTCAGCCATCTTAATTACTGCAATTAGCAAGAAGTTTCTCTTCGCCAAGTCTTCCCAACGTTCTCTCCCCTCTCCAGTCTACCATCTGGAAGGAGAAGAAGCGAATGTTAGTTAACAGACTAAGATAGAAAGGGATGGAGCGAAATACTTACGTTTTAAAGTATCTTAGGAATACAGTGGCAGAACCCTATCACTACTGTACGTAAGAATAAAACCCGGCTCTACCAAATATGCTGCAGAGGGATTGCAAAAAGTAAGAGTACACAAAATAAAAATAAAAACCGGTTGTATCACAAGTCGAATAGCACTGCAAAGCATGAAATGAACTTGGGCGTAGAAAGAGGAGACATCTACCGGCAACGAAGTGAACTTTATCGGTTCTGTTGCCTGTTTGCATTGGAAAATAATGGATGTGACCGCTATTTAATTTGTTTTGTGTCGATTATTGACCATTGGCCAAAGTGGAGGATCAAGTAAAAGAAAATAATAGGCGATATTTCTTTCTGCTGTGTTATACAAGCGTCGAACTCTTTCATGAGTGTCGATTACTCATAAAGGCAGTGCAATAAAAATCATGCGCAGTTTCGAAAGAGAGCTGCAAAGGGGGGGGGGCATTTAATGATAGAGAGCTCGGCTGGCATTGCTTTCATGTGGATATTAAAAATTTGAGCGTGTGAACATATGAATGACAGCTGATTATAGTACACGGTTCTCCGTTAAAAGTCAAACTGCGGTTTTACATCGCGGCTAAAACGCGCTTTCTTCTCATTGATATGGTTTTGAACTTATCTAATATAAATAAAGTATATTTATCGTTTCATTTCTTATGTCTGCATGTAAGATACACGCGGAACAGAATTCGACCTTTTTCTCTCAAAATGAGTATTGTACCTAAACTAGATGGAGCAGAGCCCTTCAGTAGCTGAAAGTCGCCCATCTAGTCAAGAAATTCCCCTCCTTCTAAAGTACGTTTCATTACAGTGTTCACTATAGCTCACAAATGCATTCTGTCTTGAAGAAAATGAATTAAATCCACATCTTTGAACATCTCTAACTAGAATGACAGTGGGTCAGTACTCCAGAACATGTGTAGCATCATGTATTTGTTAGAGCTTATATCCATCAATAGCAGTGGACCCCGTTGCAACTTCAAGATCAGGATTTATTGTTAGTGGCAGGATTCAAAATACACTGAAGAACTTATAAGGATGTCACAGCAAACCTCGTTACATGGCCAGTGATCGCACTTCCTCGGACAGTGAGTTGCCGCCGTACTGTCTCTTTAACACCTTAAAGACTGAAACAGAGAAGAGAAAGTGGGGAGGGGTAGTGAGAGGCACCACATTTAAGTGGGGGCAAGGAAAGAACCTACCCCCCCCCTACTGATTTGAAGATTCCCGGGCAGCACATGATTTTCCTTCTGGTAAAGGTATGCTTGAAAGAGGGTAAAGCTTTACGAAGCGAAAAGGTAAAGCCTTAGATTGTGGTTAAAGGCTGAATTTCTTCTAAATGGCGTATAAAAATTCAGTTTGTACCTCAGAGGAAACACATTACGTCTTCACTAACATCAGTAAGTTTGTTTAAGGAAACAAATGCATGGCTGTTTGAACACTTGTTTCTGTATTACCTTGTCAAGACAGAGATCTCTGTTTGGGCTCATTCGCCATCCATGGAGTGTTATTACATATCTCATAAGGAGTTACAAAACCTCTGCAACAGGCGGAAGTGACTGGGTAGCTCAGCCAGTAAATTGACTGTCAGGCTGGACGAGTAGAGCTTGTTTCGGGCATGGCCAGAAAACTGTATCGTTATGACTACGTCTCGACCAATTCTGGGGCCACCCAGCATCCAGTGAAATCAGTAATAGGCACAAAGCGGCCAGAGCGTGAATCTGATCACTCACTGTCGTCTTTTTGCCGATGTTCAGGGAATGTCTCCTATACGCTCCCACTGAGTGGTGGCTAGGCACAGGGGAACGTTAACATTCGCCTGCAGTACAGGCTGTAGCCTCGAAGAAGAAGAAATAGGAGGAGGCAGAGGAGGGGACATTAAAGTAAAATGTGGAAATTAAAGCCTCAATTAATATTCACACCTTTTGTTTATTGATTTATTCATCCGCGGTTACGTGTGTTCGTGTTTCATCGACACGGACGCCTGACACAGGTAATCTTCGATTCAGCGAATTTTCACTTCACTCGTGCTCAAGCGACCTACGCAGTTTGCACAGCACTAATTCTGTGTGTTATTGACGCATGGGCTTCAATTGAATTCATCACCAGAAGTAATGTAGTAATTGCTTCACTTTAATTGTACTTATTTCTAGTCACGAAGACTAATGCGTCGTTTTGCAGCACCCCTAAGGAAACTAGGCAAAAAATGGTCTCTAATGGGTCAAATTTAATTTGGAATTAATACACAAATTCAATTGTTTGATTAGTAAGGTTTCTTGCACCTTGAGAGGTCATCAGGAGGAAGGTGCCTCCATCTTTTATCTCCTTCATTAAAAGGTAAAGCTATCCCTGCAACAGGCCGTGCAGCCCCATAGGGTCGTGAGACGTCGAGGCTCCCATATTTTCTAGACATTCGGTTCACAGTAGGCGTAAGGTTGTCAGCCTTACGCGCCGGCCGCCCTTTACCCCCAGGAACATTCCTAGTACTCATTTTTGTTTGATGCTGAGTCTACCTCGGGGCGTAGTTCGGCTGAAAGGATTATGTCACTTGCAAAATGGATTAACGTCATCGGGAATCGAACCCGCGACCGTCCTGCTTGTGGCATATTGCCGTAACTAACTAGCTACTGCGTGTCCCCTCATCTCCTTAATTAGATATCAGAATCTGTTGAAAGCATTGACCTTGCGTAGCTTGTAATTCTAACACACAACGATTCAGTAGTCCTGCTACATTTTTCTTCTTTTATTTTCATTATCATCGTCATCATCATCATTGCGAGTATTATTATTTCTGCAGTGTCATCATCGTCTTGTGTTTTTAAGGGTAAAATTGGACAGGCAGCCAGAAGAAGACAGACGAAGAGTCTTTGAGGGATTTGTTATGTGAGTTATTGGAGGGTGACCAACCGATGAATAGATTAAACAACGAAGTGACCGAGATGATAGGAGCCAATCGACAGCCATGCACTGCGTCGGTGGCCGCTCAAGCTAGTCCAACAGTCAGTCCGTAACAATCAGGTAGAGGAAGTCCGGCCGGCGCTACACTAATAATGCCAATCCTTGCGTTGCACAATCTTTGCTGACAACAGGTATCACTCCATCTCGGAGTAGTCGTGTTTTGAATGCGCCCTATGCGACTTTACGTACCTCATTGCCTTTGAAGGAGCAGAGATAGCTCAGTCGGTATAGAAGATTGGACGACCGGGGAATCGGAGTTCAGTTCCTGGCAGGAGGAGGTATTTCTCTTCTCAACAACGCTGGGTCTGATGTACACCCGACTTCCTATCAGTGAGTCTGATGGGCTCTTTTTCCGAAGGTAAATCGATCGGAGCGTGAAGCTATTTGTCTGGAGGGACTGAGGAGAGCCACGGGAACCCTCAGTCACGATAGACGGTGTCCCAGCCGAGATTCTTACTCAGCACCTCCCGAATTCAGGCGTAGAGCGCTGCCGAGAGACCTACCTGTTCGGTTTTATGCCGCTAAGGAACTAAATTCATTGCCGTCGCCACAGACGCTCAACAACATGAACCTATCCTAAGACAGTTCAGTCCAGTTCGTATCTTCACAAGACTCTGCGATCCATTTTAATATTATCCTCACATCTGTACCCAGGTCTCAAAAGTCTGTCTTGCTTCTTAAGGCTTTATGACAATAGTGTTATATGGCATCCCATTTTCCCCAATGCTTTGCGCCTACTACGTACCCAACCCATCTCATCTGCCGTACAGTAATCGACCTAACATCAGCTCGCGAACAGTAAGCTCCTGGTAATGTAATTCCTTACGAAACTAGGCATTTGTTGTATATTCAAATTTCGTCGTTGCAAACTTTAAAAAAAAAAAGAAGATATGTGGCTGCCGCGTAGTGTGAGATGAGGCAGTGAAGGTGCTCGCTATGTCGTCATTTCCCTGTCAAGTGAGTTGTGACTAATATCATCTCCCCTCTCTCCCTTCCCTGCCTCCCTCTCAGCAGTGGCGCTGTATCAGCACTTGGCTCAGATCTGGATGTGTCCACGCCCGACTTTCCTTCCTGTCCAGATGGATGGTTGGATGGACAGAAATTCAGCAGTAATGACACAAAATTACATGCAGATTTTTGGTTTCTGTACAAAGTCCCCCCCACCGCCCCCTCTCTCGCTTCCATCTGTTTAAGAAAAATGAACTAAACATGATAGAAAAAGTATAGGTAATTGTCCAGCATGGCTTGCCTTGTTTCCGGTCATCACAACACTCCGATGCAGTACTCTATTGTTTGTGGGTTATTGATTAAGACCTTTATTTACTTGCTTTTATGTTACATAGAAACGAATTTCTAGACGGTATATTATTATTTTAAAATCACCTCGCTGAGACAAAGGAGGCACGCAATAGCGTAGTTGGTGGAGGCACAATGCTCGAAGCCGGAAGGTCGAGGGTTCGATCCCCGGTAAGGTCATTGGATTTTTTTTCAGTTTACCTAATCCAGCCGTAATATGACCCTGGGGTCGACTCAGCCTCTAACAGAAATGAGTACCAGGAATCTTCATGTGGGGTAAAGGGCGGCCGACACGTAAGGCTGACAACCTCACCGCCGTCTATGAGCCGATTATTTAGAAGATGTGGGAGCCTCGACGTCTCACAACCCTATGGGCCTTCACGGGCTGCCACAGGGATAGCTTTACCTTTTTTCTTACCTGCCTGAGGCAAAGACCTTGCACAGAGATATTCTGTTTATTCCATTTGTTTATGTTGTATTTGACTACTATAACAGTGAGCAATGAATTAGAAAGGATATGGAAGGAAAAGGCAGCTACCTAATTTGCATCACGAGACTGGGGCACTCTGTAGGTACGATGACCGGTTTCCGTTTGGAATACGAAGCAGGAGCAGTGCCCATTCAACTGCGACGTCCGGTTCATGACCTACAGTGGATGTGAATATGTAGGCCTCTATAGTGCATTTCCTTCCGTAGGCCAGTAAGAACCGTGGCCTCCAAATAATTGTAAAAGAAAACAAAATAAGTAATAATGCAAGACAGAATTATAAATAACACTTTATTATAACACTTCTTTAGAAGATGATAGTCGCTCAGCTGGTCAAGGAATTGCATGCCTTTTATGGGATCATACGTTCCATTATTATATTCACAAAGGCCTGTCAGTGGATCTTTAACTGGGCCAGATTAATCCGCTCCACACCCTATAGTGTCATTAGTCACTCAGGTGGTCAATAAATCCCCTTACCTTTTATGCAACACGAAGAACCGTTACTGCGTTCACAAGAGCCCGCCTGTGGACCCTTTTATATACGCCTACGTCTAGACCTTCCAAGTACAGTGGAACCCCGACTCACGAGTCCTGGTTATTCGAATTAACCGAGATACCGCAACCATGCCATGGAATGCGTTTGCATGATTGCTGGACGTTTTCAAATAAAGATTTTGAAAATGTTAATTTGTAATTGCATTTATTAATTTTTCCAAGTTTCGCCTATTTTAAAAGTTTTTTAATTTTGTAATAGAAATGTTGTGCGTTCCATTCCCCAGTAAGGCCATTCGACCGGTAACAGTAGCCACGCGGTCTGAGGAATGTACTGTCTTCACTCACTTGGACTCTGGGATCCTGGGTTCGAATCCCACTCAGGGCATGAATGTTTCGTGTGTGTATGCGTTTATTCTGTGTTTGTGTTGTCCTGTGTTTAGGTAGAGGTCTTGCGACGGGCTGATCACCCGTCAAAGGAGTCCTACCCTCGGTGAATAAAAGGATTACGGAATTGAATAAGAGGCCAAGACCCTGAGTGGCCTGGAAAAGCCAGTGAAAATAAAATGAGGCCATTGGACTTTTCAGTTAATCTAATCCTTTCAGGCGCCCTGTGGCCCTGGGGGTCGACTCAGCCTCTAACAGAAATGAGTACCAGGAATCGTCCTTGGGGTAAAGAGCTGCCGGCGCTTAAGGCTGACCTCACCGCCATCTGTGAGCCGATTGTCTACAAAATGTGGACTCCTCGACGTCTGACAACTCTGTGGGCTTCCACGGCCTGTCACATGGATATCTTTACCTTAGCTTTACATTATAATGGTGTTTCTTTCGTGGAAAAGAATTCAATCCAATTATCCGAATTTTCTATCATCCGAACAACCTTTGTCATTAATTAATTCCAATAGTCGGCGTTCTACTGTAGTCTGTTTTATTAAGATTTTAAACCAAAGGGTTGAATGCAGTTTTTGTTTCTTATGCGTGTTACATACCCTACCCATCTGAATCTTTGTGATCGTCCTGAGCACTACTAGGTTAAGACTCATCATTTTTTTGCCTCAGCCTTTATCCTTCCTCGCTGCTGGGAACGAATCAAAAATCGTCCGTATAAAATATGGTATCTTGCAATTAAAATAAACGCATTACTCTGCAGTTTGTTATGCGCTGTTGTCTTGTATATTTGGACTTTCCCTTTATTACTGAGAACAATAAATTTCCAAGAACGTTTACAAAGAAATCTCAGCCAGATTATTGCACAAGGAAGTAGCTTTATAAGAATTATTACGGAGAAATCAGAAATTGTAACTGATAAAAAAGAGCCTTTTTTGTGTACTTTGTGGGTGGGTGTACTATATACACATTGCTGCCTAAATCACTTGAGAAATATATTACCCATTGCCGTGCCATAAAAATTCACAACAGATCAAACACTGTAGACTGTCTCTCTCTCTCTCTCTGTTATATTTTATAGCAGATTCCCCCCTCCCCCCACTTCGCTCCACTTTACATACTGTATTTATACGACCCACCTATTATAAACTATGAGTTTACCAAACACATGACAATATTCCAGTATTATACATAACAGAGGCGCCATTGGGTTTTTTTTTTCAATTCTTATCACAGCGTAATAGCTTGGTCTGCCTTATCATTTCTCTTGGGTATATAAAGCCTGCATTACAATTTTAGCCATACTAATGTAAGCCTATATTTAAAAAAGAACTCCCTTTTCCTCTTTTTCTCTGAATCCGGCGAATGGAATGAGCCTTCCATGTGCATGACAACCCAATATTTCTGCGACATAAATTGGCGAAAGAGTAGAAATCTCCGAACCGTTTACGATACGTGATATGTTCATTGTACACAGTTGTGCGATTTAAAAACGCCTCTTTCCGATCAGTGATGCTATTTAAGTGAGACTTGCTTTCCTCCGGTACTAGTTATGCAGTAATAGGACATGTTTCGCTTCCAGTCTTTTTAGAATTCTGTCGTCGAACTTTAAAACTGAATCTCGGTGTATTTTATTCTTACATTATAGTACTATTTTCGCTCCGAAATGAAACAGCAATGCACAGCAATGACAAAAACTCGTAACAAATAATTTAGCTTGCAGTTCTCTTTAACTGAAGAATGATGTGGGCATGTAGGATATTGGTGGGAAAGCCAGAAGGAAAGAGACAACTGGGAAGACCAAAGTGTAGGTAGGTGGACAATATTAAAATGGATCTTAGAGAGATAGGATGGGATAGTATGAATTGGATTGATCTGACTCAGGATAGGGACCAGTGGAGGGCTCTTGTGAACTTGTGAACATGGTGATGAACCTTCAGGTTCAATAAAATGCTTGGAACTTATTGAGTAGCTGCAGATTTGTCTTCTCCTCAAGTAGGGCTCAGCTCCATATTTGCTAGTGTGGTGGGACTAAGTCCCTTGTACTGCGGCCACTTCTGGCCTATTGTACCGGCCCCAGATGATAGGTGAGGGTGATTGTGGAGCAATTGGTGGAATGAAGATTGGCAAGGGAAACCGAAGTACTCGGAGAAAACCATCCCCAGCGCCACTTTGTGTACCACAAATCCCACTTGACCAGACCCGGGATCGAACCGGGGACGCCGCGGTGGGAAGCCAGCTACTAACCTCTTGAGCTATGGCGCGTCCCTCAACTCCATAAATAAGTTCTCTTTAACTCTGGCGGTCCGGTTTCGGGCGGAGCATTTCTTAGCTAGCTCAAAGACTGTTCGGTCATCAAGAAGGAGTTGTGTCAAAGAGTTACCGCATTTGTTGATTTATTTAACGACACTTTATCATCGAGTATGGCCGCACCATAGCTCAAGCTTTTAGTCGCTGGCTTCCCACCGCGGCGGCCCGGGTTCGATTCCGGGTCTGGTCAAGTGGGATTTGTGGTGGACAAAGTGGCACTGGGGCGGGTTTTCTCCGAGTAATTCGGTTTCCCCTGCCAATCTTCATTCCACCAAATACTCCATCGTCATAAGCACTCTGGGCAGGTACAATAAGCCAATCAGTGGCCTACGTGCCGAGTGGTCCCAGCTGGACTCCACCCCCCCACTGTGCGAATTAAAAAAAAATCACCGAGTGGGTTGTAGTGGCCGCAACGTTCTAGACTTGTATTTTATTCTGGGTTCGAATCTCGGCCGGCACACTTGCTTTCTTTACTTTTTTGTGGCTCTGTTCAGACTTTCCAAACAAATTCTATAATAATCCCTGTTAGGCCTTAACTGTTTCTTTCAAATACTTGCTAGTTCATTATTCACCAGTCACCATTTGACGTCATGTATTCGTAAAATGAACAACACAAAGACACTGTAGGTTATATTACATGACATTAACAGTGTTTTTTATTTTCTTTTGGCGCTACAGCCCCAATTTATGCCTTGGCCTACCTCTATGAAACTCTCCGTTTCACTTCGGTTTACTAGATCTTAGACATTCGGTAGGACTCCTTGGCGGGTGATCTGCTTGTCGCAAGGCCTTTATCCGTACGCAAAAACTGAACATTCATGCCCTGAGTGGGATTCGAGCCCACGATCCCGGCTTCCTAGCGAGAGAAGATAGTGCATGCCTTAGACCGCTCGTCTACTGTGACCGGCCATTAACAGTGTTACAATTGACAAATTCTGTAAGACGTGCAAGGAACCGTTTAAGAGTTCTTTTGAGGTAGGATGAAATAAGTAATATGGCAAAGTTGCCCTCGTGCCTAGGCATCACAGTACGTTGACATATAGAGGCAATGGATGTAAGCTTACTCCTGTTCTCAACTTCTGCAGGAGGTAAATGATTTACTTCGTTTTTCAGTCACGTGATCCCTGAGGACATAATCGACTATATCCGTTGGGTAGGAGCCTGGGTTCATGCTGAAATTCGTCTGTACATGATGACGAAGAATATTTGCACCTTCCATAGACAACTATCGCACTTCTCAAGTTGTCCCTGTGCTTGACTAATTAAGCACTACACTATGAAAGCGTATGAGGAAGTGGATGTATAGATCCACATTTCTTGGCCTCGGCACTAGTTGGAGATGAGTGGTCAGCTTCACACCCCGGCCGCTTTACCCCCGGGGAAAGATCCCCCGGTGCACATTGGATAGGGGGCTGTGTGGATCACGGAGCCAGTCTGGACGACTCGGAGAAAACAAAATGCTTAACCCTACCGGAACTCGAACTCCAGCCCTTCGGTCGTCCAGCACGTAGCCAATCGCTATACCGACTCCGCTATCCCGGATCTTTTTTCTTCTTCTTCCCCCCCCCCCTTGACACTACAGCTCCAGTGGGCCTACGCCTACCTCCATGAACTTCTCCGTTCATTTCGGTTTTTCTAGATCTTACACATTCGGTAGGACTCCTTGGGCGGGTGATCAGCTCGTCGCAGTGCCTCTACCTGTACACAAACACAGAAAAACGCACACACAAACATGCCTTGAGTGGGATTCGAACCCACGATCCTTGTTTCCAAGCGAGCGAAGACGGTACATGCCTTAGACCGCTCGGCTACCGTGACCGGCAAAGATCCACATATAGTGCACCTAAACTGTTAATGGATGGCAAGAAACTATTCTTTAGTGAACTTCTTCACCGTGAAATAGTTCCAGTCAGGAAGAGTGAATAATTCTAAGCGAAATATCTTTTGCATATTTTTGAAACTGATAAACATGGGAACATTCTGAGACTGATACGAAGAGAATACGAAGAATTTTGTTGTTTTGGATGGATTAACTAGATGAGGGGCGAAAGAAATAAAACACAAATCCATTACAATGAGAGGATGTTCCAAACTCTATTACCAACCCTCTTTCTGTAATCTTAATTTCGAAGGTATTTTCCGCTAAAGCCAAAAGCCGAAAGCAGGAGGGGCATAACGTTGCAATCGAAACGCAATGCTATAGCTAGCGGCTTGTGTATAAAATAATAGCACTTTGGGGACAGTGATTACAAGTAAGAGGATTGGAGTCAGATGTAGCAGTGTAATGGCGGTACCGTGTCGTGTGACGTCACGCGAGAAAGAGGGGGAAGAGGTTTCCTATGCGGTACGATTCCAAAGAGCTTCAGTACGGGATTTTTTTTTTTTTGTATTTCTATTGTTGTTAATAAGTATAATTGGTGTCATAGTAGGCTGTTGATAAATTTATTTTAGTAAATTAAGTAAATATGTGGTAATTACTAAAGTTACCGTATTTAAATTTTTAGACATTTTTTAAATGTTGCTTTATAAACCGTTTGCATATTCTTCCAGTATCTGCCATCATTACAACGAGTTCGGATTTAGAGGTTTAGCCACTGCGCATGTCGTAGCTATTTCGCAGTTTCGGCCTCCTGCAATCCTCGTGTTGAGTGTACTCCGAAAACTTTGAGTAGCTACAACACTCAACGTGGCCAAACCCCGAAATTCGAAGTTACACGTTAGATAGAGGCCCCTAAAACCAAAGGACGGATATATTTACCATCATAATATTTTCGAGTCTGTGCTAAAATGTTACCTGCAACTCAGAAGTTCTCTCGTCTTGTGAGCTACATTCGTCGAATATGTCGGTAAGAATGCACCCTGTAGCATGGCCTTCATGGCAGCCCCATTAAATTCATCCGCTTTGTTAAAGTGTCCATAGGATACTCAAACATATATTCTCATTATTATATTTAAGCATCCTGTTACACTCTACACAATATATGACACAAACTCCGTCCTAAGTGCAACAATTCATTGTAGTTCTTTCGTCTTCCTTTCTTCTACACTACATGTTTCGGCCGTAAATGGCCATCATCAGGTGTGTACTCTCACGTAGCTGCTACACTGCACGTAGTTTAAAATTTAAAAAACACTAGTCTTCCCAATTGTTCATTTTTCCATTGCTAACAGGTCCCGATATATCAGAATCCTCCCCGCTGATCTCAGTCAGATATGTACAAAATATTAGTTAACCGACACACGTCAATTTGATTTTTAAAAACTGGCACTTTTAAAATCTTCAATTCCAATTTAAAAATTTCTTTAATTTTTTTTTCCTCAAATTTTAAAATTTAAAATTCTCAGGGGTATCCACCCTATGTCTATAGTGCTGCAGCGGCTACTTCTTGTTTTCAGCACTGTTCAGGTATTATTCTGTGTAGGCTCCCTGTGTGCTTGCTGCTGCTTATCTTTTCTAAGCAGCGGCACGCACAGAAGAAAGGAAGACGAAAGAACTACAATAAATTGTTGCACTTAGGACGGAGTTTGTGACATATATTATATATTCTCATACTAAAACTTAATTTCCTTCTTGTAAGAAGTGCAAATGTTTCTCAACCGACTTGACGCATTCTCCTGCTGGTAGGCAACATGGCGTCAGACTGAATAAGATGAGAGTTCTCGAAAATAACTTCCCTTAATGATTAGTGCAATACCAAAATAATTTTAAAACTCTATTTCTTTGAAAAAAGCTTCTTTCTCTTTCTATGTTATGTCAAGACTCTTTGGGAATATGACCTATGAGAAGCAACATGCAACACTGATTTAGAAGACTGTAAACCGACTTTCATTTGGTTTACCTAAGCATACTTCTTAATGTATCAGATGTTCACATTACAGAAGCATCTGTAAATTTTGCACATGTACAATGTTGTTAGGTCAGTGGGATGTTCCAGCAGTAGGACATTTGCCCAATTATTAGTCAACATGAAGCTTGCACGGAGAGGGACAAGGAATGCTTACAGAATTTTGAAGACCAAGGAGGTGGGAGGATATTATTAACATGAATCTCAAGGTAATGTTGATGAGAAGTGGATGGAACAGGCTCAGGATCGTGTTCAACGGTCAGCTCTCGTGTTAGCGATGTTAAAGGTTCGAGTTCTGCTACTGGAGAGGTGGTTAGTTAGTTAGTTAGTTAGTTAGTTATTGGAGAGGGTGGGTTTCCCCATGCTTCCCTCTATGATATTCTACCAGTCTCTATATCCTACCGATATTGGTGCGTACCATCAGTTCCGACCGAGCCAGCGAGTTCGGCCTCCACTAGCTTGCCGGTATCTATAATGCTTCCCCCATCTATCAGAGGCGTTAGAGACTACTTGTTTGGCGGGAAACGTCTTTGAATTTGGCTCAGTGACCTCCTTTGGATATATGAGGTTCTCTTACGTGCCGTAAAGCTACGACACGGGACATACGGCTTAAAGTCCCTCCCGGAGGACTTGTTCCCTGAATTTTTCCGCCCTTAAAAATTCGACGACCTCCGCCGGGTTTGAACCCGCGTACCACGAGTCATGAGGTGGGAACGTTACCTCTAGACTACGGAGGCCGCTGGAGAGGTGGTTACTTATGTTATTTCCGTGTGTCACACTAAAGACATTCTGGAATGTGTCGCAGCCATTTCTTTCAGAGTTCTTCCGAATTTCTCTATTCACAGCCACATTCACATATTAAATTGACGCCACGTCTTCTCAGCGTTGTTACGGTGTCACAGAATATCCAAATAAACAACCCGATGAGAACCTCCTCTTTCACTATTTCGTATTTCTCTGTGGCCCCACCCTCCAGCTTCATCGATTTTATATAAGGTTAATTGTCCCGTCGTATTAATGGCGCGGTGCGTAATTGTTAGCAGTTGTAGGAAATTGTTTTCCAATGCGAAACGCTGCCTTGTGTAATATTTGAACAGTTTTGGAAAATATCTGTACCCCCTGCCCCCCAAATATCAGTTGATCGTAGAGCTGTGAAAGGAAAATAATATTAATTAAGGTAAAATAAATGTTAATTGTAAATTGAAAACAAAATGGATCATTTATAGAAATATTCTAGTTTAAAGGAAGCTTTGTATTGGGCGCCATGTTTTGTTGCTTATCCGTTGACTGCCCTTCAGCTAGATGCGTTTCTACTGCAAATGCAGTTTATAAATCTACGGATATCTTTAGAAACTCGCGGTTAAATGTAAACATCCTTAACTGATTGTTTTGTTTTGTCCTCTGTTGTCTCATTGCTGTTGCTTGTATTCATGCGGACTCTGTAACTGGCCACTGACTGTTGATCGCGACACGTAAATAATTTAGGAATTGAATTATTATGAAATAAATTGCCTCTTTCTTGTATTTTATATGTGTTTTTTTATTTTTCTTCACTCGTGCTCACTTTGTAATTGTTTTTTGGGGCTGTTAAGTTTGCACACATATATATATATAAATAAGGACTGAATTGAATTGCATCATTGTTGTGCCAGGAGTCATACCATGTTGAAAATACCGGTTCTCGTCCGATTAGCACAATTAAGTGACATTGGGCGTGGTTAGTACTGGGATGGATGACCACTTGGGAACACCACGGGCCGTTGTGACCTAAATTTATTTTATTGCTGTCGTACTTTATACTGGACCTGGTTCTTCCAGTCATTAAAATACTAATCGTACTCATTGTAAATGTATACATTTCACTTTCCTTGGTTCTTAATGATAACTTTGATTTCTGGTAATGGAATTATTATTGTTGTTGTTGTTGTTTTTGTCTTTGTTTGTTTGTACAAGTTTATTTTGTTTGTCCTCTTTCTTGTGATTTTATTAACATCGGCCATTAGAGTATTGAGATGTTAAAATTTTAATAATAATAATTATTATTATTTATTTGTTCTCAGTAACACTTAGATTTATGTTAATGAAATTATTATTATTGCTATTATCATTTGTTTGTTTGTTTACTTGTCTGCGTTATTGATTTATGTTAATTAAATTATTATTGTTGTTGTTGGTTTGTTTGTTTATTTACTTGTCTGCATTATTGTGTTTTCCTCCAGTGCTTGTCTGTAATTTGTCTTTGACTTTATGTAATGTTTGTCCATAATGTACTTACTTGTATCTACCCTGTGCTCTGTCTGTAATTGGCCTTGCGGCTGTTGACTCGGCACATAAATAATAAAGAATTGAATTGAATTATTATTATATGTCTAGTCTTCATATTGTATTTGTCCTTAATGCAATTACAAGTATCTACACTGTGCTGTGTCTGTAATTGGGCTTGTAGCTGTTTGCTCGACACGTAAATAATAAAGAATTATATCCATAATTTGTATATATTAACCGTCTTGTAGTGCATACAATTTCACTTGTCACTACACACATACGTCCAGCAATACAACGCACGCAGCCACATAAGAAAGACACATCGTAAGACACAGTATATACACAATTAAAACATAAGAAGAACGACTCCCATAACGGATGAATGGCATTACTCACGAGTTTGATATACGACATGTAAGTTGATAGATCTTAACAAGTTTTAATATATAAATTTTATTATTGAACAACGACGAACACACATTTTATATCATTTTATAAATGGACACTTGATGGCAGGCAGTGCAATGGTTTAACGTGATTAATACACCTGAGGATGGCAGAATGATGCCGAAACATGTAGTGTGAAGTGACAAGTGAAATTGTATGCACTAAAAGACGGTTAATATATACATATTATGGATACGAATCAGTGCAACAGGACGCTAAAATACAACATTAATAAAGAATTGATTTGAATTATTATTGTATCAAAATGTTATACTACCACAGTCAATAAGTTTGTGGAATGGCCTCAAATCGTCGTTGCATTGCACTACAGCGGATAGGTTGAGGCACGATATGATGCCCTGTCGGTTCATCTCTCGTCACAGCAAGAGGCAGTTTTGTGCAAAATACGGCCCCTACTGTGAACTACAGTTAAATGCAAGTGGCGGAAATCGCAAATGTGGCAGTTGAAACAACGGGCAAACATCAAGTTCTGCCAAAAACTAGGCAAATCCCCTAGCGAAACGTTTGGCGTAAGAAGAATTGGCTGTTGCTACACGACAACGCCCCTGCACATCGCTCTGTTCTTGTCCAAGAGGAACTGGCAAGGCAACAGGTCACCGTTTTGCCACACCCTCCGTACTCATCTGATCTCGCACCATGCGGTTTCTTTCTCTTTCACCGCTTGAAAGCAAAGCTACGTGGTCGTAGATTTCAGTCGTCCGAAGAGGTCGTCATTGCCACAAGAGACGCCGTACGGGAATTTCCTGCCAATACGTTTCAGCAATGTTTTCGGCAGCTATACCAATATTGGCAGACTTGCATAGCGGCCAACGGCAACTATTTTGAGGGCCGATGTGGATCTGTGTAAGTGTATGTGAATACCTTGTAATATGATGCCATAAAACCACATTCCACGAACTTAATGACTCTACCACGTAAATTGCCTTGTTCTGTATTTTTTGTGTGTCCTGTTTCGTTTCTTTATTCATACATACTTTCTAATTGGCCTTTGGACCTGTACGTTTGCTCATAAATAAATAAAAACTTAATAATATCCGATTATTATATGTCTAATTAAAGCAACTGGCTTCAGAAGTCCTGTAAAATCCCAAGAACTGCATGGTACCAGAGGCTCTCAGAGTGAGACTTGAAGTGTCGTGTCTTTAAGAATTGATGTTCTTTGGCATTTACGCTCTAGCACGCTGTAGCAAATGAAAATGTTTGCAAGCAGAAGAAGTAGGTGGTAGATTTCCCCTTGTGTCTCATTTCAATAGATTGGAAGGAAACTCGAAGTGGCCCTGCGAACAAACCAAGAACAAGAACCGATAGGAAATGAGATGGGCGCATAAGAATTGTGTTCTCTGTGAACACCCGTTGTTTAGTTTCTAGGTAGAAGGATGGTCTAGTAATAGTATTCTGCCTTTCAGAGTGCTGAAGAAAACAGTTGAATCTAAGAGAGATAAAGTAGCGAGATTATGTATCCTGCACAGAATATTGTTAAGATAATTAACTTAGGAATGACAGGATGGTTGAAACCAAGAAATAATATACATTAAACAATGTTATATGAAAATATCAATGGAAAGAGACCGCCTGATGCATCTTGGCATAATTAAAACCGTACTAGGCTTATTGAAACGTCGTAGAAAAATAAGTCATGAAGACTTGAACCAGAGGGAGTTGCCTGAGGGTAAGATCCAATTGCGGGCTTTTGTCTGGACTCTCATCAATTTCTGTGTTCCATTTGAGCATGGAATTTCGTGATTGGCCAAGTGGACATTATATTCTAAATGAATTACCCGTAGTGTGGCGTTAATATGTTAGTTTTTTTCCCCTGGCACTCCAGCCCCAGTGGGCCTAGGCCCACCTCCATGAACTTCTCCGTTCACTTCGGTTTTTCTAGATCTTACACATTCGGTAGGACTCCTTGGGCGGGTGATCAGCTCGTCGCAAGGCCTCTACCTGTACACAAACACAGAAAAACGCACATACACAAACTAAACATCCATGCCCTGAGTGGGATTCGAACCCACGATCCCGGTTTCCAAGCGAGCGAAGACAGTACCTGCCTTAGACCGCGCGGCTACCATGACCGGCTAATATGTTAGTTACCTATTAATAATTCAGGTAAGTTATGTTTTGGAACTTTATTTGAAGAGTACTCTCTACAGGGTAGTCAGTTGAAGGTCAACGGACGTTTCGAAAGAATAATAAGCCGAGCAAGATACCGGTGTGAAAGCAGGTGGAAAGCAACGCGATATCTTGCTCCGAAACGTCGGTTTACTTTCAACGGATTACACGACGTTATATCCGAGAAGATAACCACCACTGTGAGAACGGAAATTCCTAAAATGGGACTTTTTTTCTTTGTGAGAAGCGTAAACCTACTAAGGAATCAATTTTTCTGGAATTGTAGCTGAGATTTGTAAACACCCAGTCGTGTCAGCCATGTATAACTGCAGCCAAATCACCTAACTACTGTTCAGTTGATGTGTGTGTATGTTTCTGCTGAATACAAAGAACCAGAACATGTGTGCAGTGTGCCGTGACGACAGAGAAGGCAAAACGAAGGTGGACGAGAGGAAAATAAAGACAGCTGCCGGTAATAATAAGATCCAAATCACGACGGTGATCAGGAGAGAAAAGAAATAGATTAAATTATGAAATAAATAAGAATTGTATATGGTTTTTGGTCTTCTGTAATAACAATAGGAAGAAGAAGAAGGGAATAGGAAGGGGGGGGGACGAAGAGCCGAAATGAAAAGAAATGTTTCTAGTAATTCGAACCGGATCCAGGTGTCTTGCAATGAACATGCCCTTGGGAGGGGAAAAGGCAGAACAGTATATGAAGTAAGTTAGTACACAGTTCGTTAAATACAGTTCGTCTAGATAATTTATGGTTCAGAATCACGAAAACTCTTTCATACATATATTGTACTTTCTTTTAAAAACTAACACGTACTTCCGGTTCTAGAACCTAGTAAATACCCATTTTTGTAAACCAAGCCGCAAGGCTTCAAGAGAACTGTACTCTTGTTCCATAGTAGAACTGTGGCTTGCGAGCCATAGTAGGCTGTTGGTCGACTGTCAGGGCCGCGTAGTTAGAAGAGAGCTGTCAGAATAGGACTGACTGACAGTAGAGTCACAAGTGAACCGCGCTGATACCAAGGCCTACCGCGGAGCGCGGTCTTCAGTTGCTACCATCCGTCTCCTATCCTAAAGACTTCGCTAAGATTCAACTGAATGTTTTATTTACTTCTGACGTATTTAACGGCGCTGCCAGTAGCTCCAGCTATGTATCGTATAGTGACAGGATTAATGTATACTAAATCAGAAAAGCGGTCTGTCCCCACCATTTGCATTGAGAGACCGAGGAAAACCATAATAGATCTCAGGATAATCGGTGTCCCGGCAGAGATTCGAAATTGGTTTCTCCGAAATACAACTCAGAAGCCATGTGACAGCTTCGTCGGACCCACATGATGTCCTGAAGCATTTGAAATAGTCAGTATTTCATGTATTTTTGTGTTGCTAGTGGGGTGGGACTAAGTCCCTTGTAGGCCGCGCCATAGCTCAAGCGGTTAGTCGCTGGCTTCCCATCGCGGCGGCCCGGGT
>NW_019734350.1:977477-982524 GCF_002891405.2 Cryptotermes secundus
CCAGAATCGAACCCGGGCCGCCGTGGTGGGAAGTCAGCGTCTAACCGCTTGAGCTGTGGCGCCGCCCAGTATTTTATGTAGGTCCTAAATTAAATTCGTGGGACAATTTTTAGTGTATACCCGACTACCGAATTGTTTCGAAATATATTCGGAGTTTTCAGTAACGTAAATATGTGGAATGACAGCCACGGGAGACTATTATACCTTCGTGTTACCGTACAGTAAACGTACTCCTGCAAACACCACGTGTGCATGTAAGAAAAGGTAAAGGTATCCCTCTAACAGGCCGCGGAGACCTATAAGATTGTGAGACGTCGAGGCTCCCACATTTTTTAGATAATCGGCTCATAGATGGCGGTAAGGTTATCTGCCTTACGCGCCGGCCGCCCTTTACCCCCCAGAAAATTCCTGGTACTCGTTTCTGTTAGAGGCTGAGACGACCCTAGTGCCATAGTGCGGCTGGAAGGATTAGATAAATTTAAGAAATCCAGTGACCCCATCGGGAATCGAACCCGTGACATTCCGGCTTGTAGCATAGTGCCTCAACGATCTGCACTATCGCGTGCCACTTAGTGTATGAAAATAAACAGCGTCTGAACTCCAGAAGCTTAGGCAGTGACTCTCTGCCGATATACTGAGTGGACAACCTGGGTGCAAGGCGTTAACAGTGGGTGGCGTTAAGGGTGGAAAGAACTTCATGTTCCTACACGTTAAATCTTTGTTACCTCTTTTACAGTGTACCAGTTGCAGAGATCACTTGACATCGAATGCAAATAGTAAAGTGGCTAAGAACTATGAATGTTAAAAAAAAAGTAGATGTCGTGACATGTTTTAAATTACAGATTTCTTGGAGGGCCCCAGTAAACTCTGAAAATAAGGAGTTTGATATTGAATATTCTGTGGTTTTCATAGGCCTATATGTTCGTTCCATAATTCCAGAGGTATACGTGCACATATGACGGCATGGCTGACATAGTCAATAAATTATAACTGCATTTCTTCGACCTTTTATTCATTCTAATTTAGTCTCGGGTTTACAACTTTCGTACTCAGCTCAGGGGACGGAAACAACTCGTATCAGCCAGACGGACTAAATACTGCATGTGCTCTTATTGAACACACATGTATTCTGCTGATATTCGTCGAAAACTTTCGTTGTAACTCGTTAAGGAGCAGTACAATTGAATTTCTAGACGTGAAACGTAAAGGTAAAGTTGATACTCTGCTTAATTAGCTAAGCACTATGCCATGAATATGTATGGGGGAGTGGAGGCATCGCAGATCTGAAATACTTTTGTAATATGGCGTATAGACCCGTCGCTAAGCGGTGACTCTGTAAACAGCGGCCGTTTCTAGGTAACGCCCGCAGCATACACGGTGTTTTCTGTGGTTCGTGCTGCTACTATTGCTATGCAGCGGCGCGGCAAACACTCCTCTACAACAGTGGAGGGGTTATGTTTTCTGCGTGGTCCGTGCCTAGGTGTTATCTTGAAGATAGTTGGGGTGAACCAGTTAGTTGTTAGTTGAGACTTGAGTTCTGCACGGGAGGCTGTGAAGCGCGTTAGGCTGAGGAATATCCACTGTTGAAGCCGTTGCCAGGGAACGGCTGATGAAGACACATCAGACTGGAAAAAGGCCAAGCGGGTAATAAGATGGTTGGTAAAGTGTGGAGATTAGTGATGGCGCTGTAATTTTGCTTGTAGTTTTGAATTGTATGTATAAGTGGGCAATAAATCCATTCACCAAGCCATATCCCGTCTATAGTAACACCCCTAAATCGTGGCAGTATTTATATACTATACGATTGTATAGTACATATTGTCACGTGTATTAGTGACTATAGACGGGGTTTGGATTGGTGAATAAATTTATTGACCCTTATACATTCACACAGCTCGGGACTACAGAGAGTATAGGGCTATCGCAATCTTACATACTTTCCAGTTCACCGCCCCACACGCACTAGGATCTCTGTCTTCACTAGTCGTATCCTGGCAACGAATTTTTCACAGTCTCACTGTAGCTTCACATCACACATGCAGTCTTCTTTTCCCAGTCTAATTCTTTTCTTGCCATTTCTTCTCAATCACCTTCGACTACCATCTCCAGAATTCGACCCGATTCAATTCCTCTGCTCCCAAGTTCATATCCTGACCTACTGACATCCCGAAACTCAACTCTTCCCTTCACTGCTCAAGCAACATTCTCTGTCCATTTCTAGCCCCTCGGCACGGACCACACAGAAATCATCCTGTGTTGTTGAGACATGTTTACCGCGCCGTTTCCTAGCAATAGACGTGCTTCTATTGTCGCGTGCTCGTATGTTGCAGGAATATGTTTACCGGTCCGTTACCTAGCAAAGGGTATACACTTCACAATATATTTTAAACGAGGCGTATTATGAGTACGAGGTCCGTGTCATTTGATAAGGAGACTTTAGTGATTTCAGCATTTAGATTGATAATTAACCAGTTCATTTTAATTTTAGTTGGATAATTATCCAGTCAGTAGTCTGTGTATCTGGTTCAGTTAACTGAGTAAGTAAATAATAATAAAAGAATTGGGAGTGAGTGAGATTCCCTAATCATGAGGATGGTTAGAAACTCGTTTGAAGAACTGGGGATGATGATGCATTGGAAAATCAGATCTGTTCCTGAAAAAGGACTCCCACAATCACGTTATTCACTTCAGATCCCAGGCTGAGACAGTCCTCGGGTTGAACCTGTGTCTCTGGTCTGAAAAACCGACACTAACCGCCTGAGTTTCGCTACTTCCTGCTAATCAGTTAACTACGTAATTAGGAGAATCAGTTATAGTATTATAGGACTTTGTTAACCAGTTGATGGTTATGCACATGTTCATGAGACTATGTAGTGCTAGTGCATATGCATATATATATATACTAGTAGTTGCACTAATGGAACGGGATGCCTGAGTACAATAGTATGGTTTACTTCCGGCATCAGAAATCGTACCAGAGGATTTGCCTCGAGACAGCTCAGTGCTATACACATCTTCGAACAACAATTTCAATATATGTTTTTCTCGTCTGCACTGTGATAGCTTAAATTGTCTTTCCCCTTGAAGTTCTCAAGGAAATTGTGTAATATCTTCTTGTCCCCTCCATCCATACTGCTTTTGTGTGTGCTGTTTCACAGTGTAGAACAAAAGGTGCCGCTTAACCCTTTAGTGCTATGAAAGGGATTTCTCGCCTAGGAACCACCAATCACTCCTGCTCTGAATAACTTCATTGTTTAATGAGGTTATTAAATTTGCTCTTCACTCTTCTTTCTGTTAAATCAAATTGTTTGTGTCGTTTTCTAAATTGGAGTTTTGTCTAAGTTGCGGTATGATGGATGTTGTACACCAGAGATCTCCAGCCTTCTGACCTCCGCGGGTAATCTGAGAGCCCCGTTGCTGACACTCCAGACCATTCTATTTGCAAACTTAAAAAAATATATAAGTCGTACTTTTGTAAGGATCTCAGCAACATTAAGATTTTTTCCTTGGAAACTCGTCGCATTTTGCGATTCCGAAACTCATGTTTTTTTTTTTTTTTTTTTTTTCCGAAAGAGGCTTGATTCAGTCGCCAGCTGCGGTGCGCCACAGGTTAACAAAGGCCGAAAAATCACAAGAAAATAGAGCCGTAAAAATGATCACATTCTTTAGAGACCGTCAACAAAAATTTCAACGGCCTTAAATGGTCCCCTGGCCACAGACTATAAAACGCTGGTGTACTGAAACAGAAGGAGTCGTTTGGGCAAACAAAACTCAACATATTGTGACAGGTGGACCCAGTGTATAGAAAAGTGTCACTTCCTAGGTAACGTATTGTCAAGAAATTGCGTGACATCCAGCGTCCATTGCTAGTCAACAGCTAGCACCGAGGGTAGCGGTGGGAAAATGAGTAACCGTTGAAAACGAAACGTGAGAGACGTTGTAATCGTAATTGTAAAAGAGTAATCGTGCAATAAACATCTTCGTCTACTCCGGTACTTGGATACGTGACAATCTGCTTGCTTTTCTAGTAATTTTCGCTGAGAGATGAGAAGTATGAAAATCATGGCCTGCAATTTGGTAAACTGTTTGGCCTGTACCTTGAGATATTTCCTCCTTCTCATTTATATCATGTTCTCCCTTTTTCAATGGGACAAAAACGTAATTAAGCTTTGCTCCAGGCATAATTAAGACAATTTTATAACAATATGTTCTCATAATCGGATTTTGTAACAAATTCACCTCTATAATAATCTTAAATCAAGTGGACCGTCTGTCCCACCGTTTGCTGTTGCAAAAACATTCGATCGGACAGTCCCTCTTCTTCATCATCCAATACCAATCTGATAACCCTCTAATGCAGTCATTGTTCAAAGATTCGTACATGCTCACACAGCGGGGTAAGTTAGCGGCAACAACTCAGTTTTTCATTCGGAAGGTCCACGGTTCAGATCCTTATGTTAGCAGCGTTTCTTCGGTCTCTTCTCCCTTCGCTTCCGGTGAAAGTTTTGTTAGTGCCTTACGATGACAGTTTTCTCATCTTCAGTCATTCTTTGTGACTTAGCAAATCTCTGGTAAGAAGAAAGTCCGCTTTTGGTCTCATCTTCACATTCTGTTTTCCTAAAATCCGTGTTAGTATCATTCCGTCCCCTCTCTCTCTCTCGCTGCCAATGAGGTTTCCCACATCTTAGTCGCATAACTATTGACCGTTAGGTTATTTGACAACGCTATTTAAACTGTATAGGATACATGACATGGGATTCGGTGGCAATAATGATCATGAACTATGAGTAATAAGTAAGGATTTGGAAGGTGGCAGTAATAGAGAATATCAAGTATTATCTCAAAATTCGTCATGTCCCGTAGGTTCATTGCCATGTTCACAAGAACCCTCCACTGGTTCCTATCTTGAGCCATATCAATGGAATCTATACCACCCCATTCTATCTCTCTAAGATCCATTTTCATATTATACACCAACCTATGTCTTGGTCTTCCCAGTGGTCTCCTTCCTTCCGGCTTTCCCACCAATATCCTATATGCAATCCTC
>NW_019734350.1:983286-1064919 GCF_002891405.2 Cryptotermes secundus
CGAAAGAGGCTTGATTCAGTCGCCAGCTGCGGTGCGCCACAGGTTAACAAAGGCCGAAAAATCACAAGAAAATAGAGCCGTAAAAATGATCACATTCTTTAGAGACCGTCAACAAAAATTTCAACGGCCTTAAATGGTCCCCTGGCCACAGACTATAAAACGCTGGTGTACTGAAACAGAAGGAGTCGTTTGGGCAAACAAAACTCAACATATTGTGACAGGTGGACCCAGTGTATAGAAAAGTGTCACTTCCTAGGTAACGTATTGTCAAGAAATTGCGTGACATCCAGCGTCCATTGCTAGTCAACAGCTAGCACCGAGGGTAGCGGTGGGAAAATGAGTAACCGTTGAAAACGAAACGTGAGAGACGTTGTAATCGTAATTGTAAAAGAGTAATCGTGCAATAAACATCTTCGTCTACTCCGGTACTTGGATACGTGACAATCTGCTTGCTTTTCTAGTAATTTTCGCTGAGAGATGAGAAGTATGAAAATCATGGCCTGCAATTTGGTAAACTGTTTGGCCTGTACCTTGAGATATTTCCTCCTTCTCATTTATATCATGTTCTCCCTTTTTCAATGGGACAAAAACGTAATTAAGCTTTGCTCCAGGCATAATTAAGACAATTTTATAACAATATGTTCTCATAATCGGATTTTGTAACAAATTCACCTCTATAATAATCTTAAATCAAGTGGACCGTCTGTCCCACCGTTTGCTGTTGCAAAAACATTCGATCGGACAGTCCCTCTTCTTCATCATCCAATACCAATCTGATAACCCTCTAATGTAGTCATTGTTCAAAGATTCGTACATGCTCACACAGCGGGGTAAGTTAGCGGCAACAACTCAGTTTTTCATTCGGAAGGTCCACGGTTCAGATCCTTATGTTAGCAGCGTTTCTTCGGTCTCTTCTCCCTTCGCTTCCGGTGAAAGTTTTGTTAGTGCCTTACGATGACAGTTTTCTCATCTTCAGTCATTCTTTGTGACTTAGCAAATCTCTGGTAAGAAGAAAGTCCGCTTTTGGTCTCATCTTCACATTCTGTTTTCCTAAAATCCGTGTTAGTATCATTCCGTCCTCTCTCTCTCTCGCTGCCAATGAGGTTTCCTACATCTTAGTCACATAACTATTGACCGTTAGGTTATTTGACAACGCTATTTAAACTGTATAGGATACATGACATGGGATTCGGTGGCAATAATGATCATGACCTATGAGTAATAAGTAAGGATTTGGAAGGTGGCAGTAATAGAGAATATCAAGTATTATCTCAAAATTCGTCATGTCCCGTAGGTTCATTGCCATGTTCACAAGAACCCTCCACTGGTTCCTATCTTGAGCCATATCAATGGAATCTATACCACCCCATTCTATCTCTCTAAGATCCATTTTCATATTATACACCAACCTATGTCTTGGTCTTCCCAGTGGTCTCCTTCCTTCCGGCTTTCCCACCAATATCCTATATGCAATCCTCTACCCCATTCGTGCTACATGCCCCGCCCATCTCATCCTCCTTGAATTGATCTTTCTATTACAAAAGACTATTGATATACTTGTGAGATGGTCTATAGGACGAACACATGTAAAGGATAAAAGGCTAAAAAGAAAGAAAAACACATCAGTCACACTGGACGGAATTAATTAACTTTTTGTAATATTGTTAGTGTGACGGACCAGAAAGATACAAATCAAACTTGATCATTCTAATTATACTTGGAGAAGAGTACAAGTTATGAAACTCGCTTCTCTACGTAACTCAAAATAAGGTGGGACCACCGGCTGCAATTTACTTATCTGTTCGTAGTTCATGAACGTCCGCAGTTGAAACAATGTCGTTAAATTAAGATTCTATCGAACTGTCATTTGTTGTCATATTTTTGGGGGGAAAGAATTCTACTTCTGCTGGTGCGATATCAACTAAATCATTCAGATATTCAGCAGCCGAACTCGACGACACGTTTCAAAATATTCTGGCCAGATGACATGGCCGTCCCTCGTTCGTGGTGTAACGTGTATGAAAGGAAACGAATGTTGGGTGGAAGAAGCGACTTTATAAAGAACACGACACACTGCAGACGGATCTCCCGATGTGCTAGAGCCTATTAATAATTTGTATGTATATATCTATCTCTTTCTCACTCATTTACTCCCCTCCCCCTTTTTTCTGCCAGCCATATTTCTCTATCACACTAGTACTATAGCAAGGTAGCGGGGTCTATATCCTCTTCTTTTTTTGCCGATGATCAATGGCTTATACGCCGCAAGATAAATGGTTATTGATTATCTACAATCGATTTATCGTAACGAAATGCAGCCGAAGCAACTGCGAGGTGACCGGTACTTGCTACTGTATCTCCCCACTCATTCCCTTCCATAAGTAACCTTTTTTATACCGCCATCTCGTTCCTCGATAGGACAGGCTAAAAATAATGTATCTCCGTAATAGAGAATGAATGGACAGAAAGATAGAAGGTAAAGTCTCGTTAAAAATTTGAAAAAGAGAATAAGAGAGGTGTTGGAAATCGTGTATGTGCGTGTGAAAGAGACGAGGAGACATTTTGATTTTGATTTGACTGACAATAAAACACGGAGCGAGATGCTATTAAATGTTAAATATTTCCCTTACCAGGAACTGGGTTCAAATAAAAAAAATATTTTACAATGTTACGCTGTTTATAATATATGTAGGGGGTATTCAAAATATTTTGAATTCCAATCACACGCCTGTAAATGTAAATATTAAAATATGCAGAAGTGTTACTTTGTGTGGGTTTGAAACTTGGTCTCTGTCCCTGGAGGAAGATTGTTTGAATGTATCTAAGAACCGATAGCAGAAGGGAGTATTTGGACGTAATAGAAAGGATGCGTGAAGAAGACGGATAAAATGCCATGATGGTGACTTGCACAATTTGTACTCTTCACCGAAAATTATTAGTGTGATCAAGTCATCATACAGAATCAGACGAATGATGTGATATTCAGCACACACGATACAGACAAGAGTTGCTAACAGATTTTTAGTAGGAAAACGAAGGGAAGAGACCATTTGCCTTATCTAAGCATAAATGGTATGATAATTTTAAGACTGATGTTAAGAAAATAGGATATGAAAATGTAGGCTGCATTCAGCTGGCTCATAATAGGACTCACTGGCTTGGTCTTATGGCAATAGCAATGAAACTTTGGGATCCATCAGATGTGGGAGATTTCTTGGCTGGTTGAGCGACTGTTAGCTTTTTAAGAGCGAGTCTGTTTCAATGAGTTTTTTGTATGTTTAGGGTCAGAATAAAGAATGGCGAAGTTGTGATCAATATTCTCAGGACTGTTTTCTTGAAACGGTAATAACCAGAAATATTTTTTTTTCGAAAGCATGATAATGATACAAATTAATTTGTGACTGCAAATTAATAGTTCGTTAACTTGCTGAGGAGTGGGAGGTGGTGTAGAATATGGGTTGGAGGAAACTACGATAATGAGGAACTTCACAATTGTCATTCGTAACTAGGTAACATTTGGCAATTAAATCAAGAAGGTTGAGTTCAATGGGATTTATGTCACTCATGAGAAGAGACAAGAGAACATAAGCAGTGAGTGTTAAACCTGAAGAAAGCAGATTACTTGAAATGAATGATAGATGGGAGGACTACATTAAAATGAATCTTAGGTTTTTTAAGCTAAAACATTGATTCGTCTGACTGAGGATGGAATTAAATAGCAAGCTGCCATGGTCGTGATTATGAACTTTGGAATGCGAGAACAGAATTTCTGGATCCACTGAAATGCTCTCAACCGACTAGGTAACACTTTTTATCTTGTACTCGGCAACGTTAACGGGGAAAACAAAGTGCGAAGACATTAAGTTCTTTTCGATGATACGACCTCCCCTTTCAAGCGACAGTGTCCTAATTACAAGAAATGTCAAGTGCACATGCAGCAGCCCTTCAAAGTTTTCAGCTATTTCGCCGCGCAGCAGTGCCGTCAAGAGTAACTCACCCTAGCATCAGTTCCCTGGTGTTGCACCGGGGGAGGCTGTCCCCTTCCCCACCTCCCTCCCTCGCTAACTTCTTTGTGGCTGTGTTAGATTCTGTCTTCTCACGGCGGTGACTATGAAATTTTCTGGGATATGAGGCCGTATATTTTGGTACAAGTTTACCGATATTTCTGAAGAACAGGATCGCTTCCTGTTTGCTTGGCCTACCCTTCGACCCTGGAGATGGAGACAGTACGTTCTTCTGAAACGTCGGCAAACCTGTACCAGACTACACGGCGTCATATTCCAGCGGATTGTATCCTTTAACTCTCCAGCTTTCAGGATTTGAGGCCTCAGCTAGCCTTCCACGGCAGAATGGATTATTTGGATTAACGATACATTTCTGCCCTGATAATCTTAATACATCATTGATAAGGTACACGTGATTCTCTTTCTGTTTTATTTAACGATGATGCTTTGACTACGGTATTTGTGTGACTCCGAATAGGGTAGAATGGTGAATTATGAATGTTATTAATTATTATATTACTTAGAAGCATCCTTCATCTGCATAAATGAGGGCTTTATAGCGTTGAGTAATGGGGCAATATGAGGGCACATGAGAAGTAGGTAACAGCATGGAAGTAATTTTGTCATGCTTGACGAAGGCGTTATCCTGAAAAGAATGTAAAACCACTAAGAACATGGTTAAAACAACCAATAATTCGACAGAGATTCGAACCATTTATCTCCATAGCACAAGTCTGGAGAGTCACCACTGCTTTGATGAGATCTCTGCGATGCTTACTGTGAGGATGATTTTCGATTTGGGATCGCATAATGATTGTGTCAACTACGTGTATAGGAACGAATGTGGCTATTAGTCATATGTAGGGATGATTCCAAAAGGTGAATTAGGAAGGATTTTGGATGAGACAGACAGTTTCAAAGTACTTGTATGGACTGGCTGAAAACTCTTCAGGAAGGATATTGAGGACTAGAAAGTATCTCGAATTCAAGAAGACTCTTTACTGCTGTGTCCACTTGCCCTGCATCACGATATTGAAATACGTAGTTATGGTGTAATGCAAGTCAATTGATTTAACCAGTTAATGACAGAATTTCTTGTAAATATATAAAAACTCAGTTCGTACCTCACAGGAAACATAATTCCTCGATTGCAGAGACAAACCGATTAATGTTTAAGGAAGCGACCCCTCTTTAGTGTGAGAACGGCACGAAACAAGTACACTATGTAGGCAGAATACAGAGCTTTAGCATATTAAAGCAAGTGGTACATAATAGAACCACTGGGGTTTAAAGAATGAAGATGACTTACTTGTACTGCATTCACAGCTGTCAGAAGATTGTAGGCTTCAAACACAGACATGGGAATTAATCTGTAGCTTCGTATTTAGTATCGCTTTCCTCACGCCAGGCATAACGGTCATGCCCCCACATGTTCTTTCGAATTACACAGTTGCATTAGTTCATAGCTGCAGCAGGTGAAGGAGAGTTTGGTATTCAGATATCAAAAAAATTGCGAGAGTAACCTATCCCTAACACAGCTTTAAAATTAAATTTTCTGGTTAATTAAATTCAGTTTCATAAAGATTGTGTAATGGTTTCGCATTTAGGAAGCCAGGTTTCAGTTCTAGTCGTGACCGAATGTATTTTGTGGCAGTAATTCCAAATTATTTCTGGAATTGCAACTCAAAAAATAACTACCACTTGTTGTTCATAACTTCAGTAGTCATACGAATATATAAAGGGAAAGGTTAATGACATCCCAATCAGTACGTTCTTCCTTTGTCTTGTTAAAGATATGTATACAAATCATACAAAACTGCAATTACACCTTTTATTTTCTTCAAGCATGAGGATTATTCTGTCACTGTAAAGGAAGAACATAAGCTGAGGGTGTTTTCAGAACCACGTCCTGAATAAAATATTTGGACATAAAACAGCGTGACAGGAGGCTATAGAGAATCACATAATGAGGTGTTTAGTAATTTGTATGTACTCATCACATAATATTATTATTTATTATTTTATTATCACTTAATTCCTATTGCTCCCTCTGGAGCATGGGGCATACGTGAAACGCCGTTTCATTTCTATTTCCTATAGACAGTCGGTAGAATCCCTTGGATGGGAGATCAGCCCGTCTCAAGGCCGCTACATATACAGGACAACACAAACGCAGAATAAACACAGGCGGACTTCCTTGCCTTGAGTGGTATTCGAAACCATGATTGCAGTATTTGAGCGGACGAAGACGGCTCATGCCTTAGAGCGCGCAGCCACTGGGACGGGCACGTAATATTGTTAGGGTAGTTAAATTAAAAAGGATGAAATGGGCGGGACATATAGCACGCATGTGGAAAATAAAAGTTGCATAAAGAATTTCAGTCGGAGAACCTTAAGGGAAGGAACGCTGTGGAGACCGAGATATTGGTGGGAGCGTCATATTTAAGTTGATTTTATAGCAGATCATAAGGATACTAATCGAATGCTGGACAGTTGTGATGATGATGACGAATATTCTGGTTTAGTTACAAGGAATTCAGTGTTCTGATTAACACTTAACGACATACAGAATTATTGGGTTTTTGGACTTTTTCCGTCATCTGGAATTGTAGGTAATAGAGGACACAACGTTTCGGAAATTGGATCTGTTTCCGACTTCAGGTGAGAAAGGAAGACACCAACTTAGTTGGGCCCCTTAGAAAGAGCTAATCTAAATCACTGTTAGAAAGAGCTAATCTCAATCACTGGACCATTGATTGAGATTAGCTCTTTCTAAGGGGCTCAACTCAGTAGGTGTCTTCCTTTCTTACCTGAAGACGGAAACAGATCCAGTTTCCGAAACGTCGTGTCCTTTATTACCAAAAGTGTCCTCTATTACCTTTAATTCCGGACGATGGGAAAAGTCCAAAAACCCAGTAATTCTGTGTGTCATCCACCATCGTCAGAACCCTTTATAATCCACTTAACGACGTTTCTGTGCAGATGACGTTCTGTCCAACTCTGTTGCTAAGAAGAGTGTCTGGTGTGACAGTCTTTAAGAAAGAGGATCTGCATAATAGTTGCCTGTTTATGGAGGTTCGCTATATTTGTAATAATTTATTGTGGCTGGCAAGTGTTCACTTTGGATGTCTCGGCATACTGTAAACTTACTCTTACAGAGCAGGGTGTGAGGCTGTAGACTGTACTCAGCTCTCTGGACATAGGTTCCAATGGCGAGGTGTTGTAACCATGACGATGCTTCTCCGGCTCCGTAGAAATCGATTAATATCTTGACCAAATGAACGACTCTCAGCTTCTCAAGAATCACTCTGCTCCATGTAGTTAGTTACTTTGGCAAAACTTATTCTTCATTAATATATTTACATATTTATCAGAATTATAAGTAAACTGAATGAATATATTTGAACCCCAGCTCTGCTCTCCTGTTCTGATTCTTTTAGCGAGTTTTGATTTGCAGAGTGAAGAGAATCATTCTAATCAAGGAGGATGAGATGGGCAGGGCATGTAGCACGAATGGGGGAGACGAGGAATGCATATAGGATATTGGTGGGAAAGCCAGAAGGAAAGAGACCACAGGGAAGACCAAGGCGTAGGTGGGTGGACAATATTAAAATGGATCTTAGAGAGATAGAATGGGATGGTATGGATTGCATTGCTCTGGTTCAGGATAGGGACCAGTGGAGGGCTCTTGTGAACACGGTAATGAACCTTTGGGTTCCATAAAATGCTGGGAAATTCTTGAATAGCTGCAGAATTGGCGGCTCCTCCAGAAGGGCTCAGTTCCATGAGTAAGTAAGTAAGTGCAGAGAATGGTGTCCCCGTGGAACTGTAGCCCTCTGCATTACGCCATACAAACGTCTGTACTAGTCTGCATATGCAGGAATTGCGGCAGATTAATATACTGTTCGGGATACCAACCCATACATGTTGGCACAATCTGAAATTCGGACCTCTCACAAGGTCCGCTTTTGAAACATCATGGTCCCATGTAGGAATCACGATGGACACGTGTCAGCTAATAATAATAAATTTATTTTAATTATTAAGTTATTTCGTGTGTTTGAGCTTGAAGTGCAGTTCCGAAGAGTCAGTTTGAAAATGTTTAAAATGTGACTACAGAAGTGTTAAAGCTGGTGTTTCCATTTTTGTCCTTCGTATCGATTATTTTGGGTCATAGCCATACTATAATGAAGAATTTTGTATTCCTCACAATTATTTAAATTATCTTCTTGAATGAATATATTAATATCAATTATTTGCGGTTCCTTTGAAACACGTGGATTTCTTCTCCTATGATCTAGTGGTCGATATTCAGTCACTGCTGTCAAAGCACCAGTCTCGACTTAATGCAACTATCGACGTTAAATAGTCCCTGCAGTTGATTTAACATATTAAAATGTTTTGGTCATTAGTGAGTGATTTTACAAACATGGCGTGATATCGCCGCTAGTATGTAAAGAGTGTCTCGGTATGCCTCAGAGACGTTAAAGCAGGTTCTGTTTAATACTTCAACCGCAAATTTATATGTGATTATGTCTAATGCCTCATGCAGACGTGCGGTGTTTGAGATAGAAAACAAATTGTTGCAGTACGAGTAAATTTTACATTTACTTGCAATAGTATTTAAAAAATTTAACATGACAGTAAATGCCAACGTCCGTAGCCTTATTTACTGCCTTACAGTCTGGAAATAACGGTAGGCCTATTTTAAAACTCAGCAATTCACATGTGAACAAACGCCGATGAAAACTGGAACGTAAGAGCATATTGAAGACAGAACACAATTAAGACACAGAGAGTGGCCTAAAATCTTATGCGGAATGGACCATAATTGCTAAGCAGGTATCAAAGATTGGACAAAGATAGTATGAAAGGACTTAAGTAGTGGCAAGGGCCGCGCCATAGCTCAAGCGGTTAGTCGCTGGCTTCCCATCGCGGCGGCCCGGGTTCGATCCCTGGTCTGGTCGAGTGTGATTTGTGGTCGACAAAGTGGCGCTGGGGCAGGTTTTCTCCCAGTATTTCGGTTTTCCCTGCCAATCATCATTCCACCAATTGCTCCAGAATCACCCTCACCTATCATCTGGGGCTGGTACAATAGGCCAGAAGTGGCCGCAGTACAAGGGACTTAGTCTCACCCCACTAGAAATAAGAAAAACTAATGGCACATAAGAAAGTGTGAGAGGTGGGACTTAAGATAGTAAAGATACGTAACAGAGTATGGAATTTGGCCCTCTAATATGAGAGGTGTGACGTTAGATAGTGTGGGAGGTGGAAAGTCGCGCGTCAGTAAGCAATGTAGCATGGGAAATTATGTAGGAGAATATGTGAGATAAATCTTAAGATAGTGTGAGCAGTGGTACTGACATGGTATGGGAAGTGGGACGTAATTGCGTTTATTTCCGTTAGCGCAACTTGCCTATAGATACCTTATACGTTAATTATCTGTTACATGTTTCGGCCTTTCGACCATCATCAGGTATGCTCATTCACTGTTGGTTTCACTGCTCACCCTTTACAATGGGCAGTATTTACAGTGGGTTATATGTTGTGTTGTTAGTTTGGTACACTCATACCAGGTGTAATTCTGCCATATGCATCCTTGCTGAATTGTTAAATTTGAAAATTACTAAATTATTAATATTTTTTTTAACTCTGAAATATCTTTTTTGTTATGAAAATTTTGTAACCTGACGCTACGATGCCATATTTATGGTATGTAAGATGGTATAGAAAGGGGACGTGACGTAATGTTGGAGGTCTGTGAGGTAGTATGAGTGATGAAGCAAAACAGTAGTAGAAATGAGACATAAAATAACATGAGATATGAGAGATCTTGTGTAAGATAATTTTGAAGATCTGACTTAAGATAGTATGAGAGATAAGACATAAGATAGTATGAGTGATGAGACGGTAAGACATTGTGTGAAACCTGACATAAGACAGAATGAAAGACGAGAAGTAGTATATATAGCATGAGAGATGGAACTAAGATCACTTGACATAAGATACTAGAGATGGCTCGGGAGCTGCACCATGTTTCAAAATGGAATTGCCGAGCTTGAGTTCTTGTGAAATAGAATTAAACACATGTACTGTGTCCTTTTCTGTGTTATTTACTCTTCATATAAGCCACAAATCAAATAAGACTGTGACAGAGTTTGGTTCTATTGCTGGACCACACCGTACCATCATCTGCTCGTTGACCCAAGTCAAATCGGGAAGAACACTGTGACCTCTGAGTTCTGAGGGGGAGGGGGGAGCACTGGTAGTCCCAAACCACTCTTGAGAGACTCAATTAACGCCTTTCTTTCTGACAGAAGCAGCAATGCGACCAGCATATAGACATTGGCCTCTTTCTTATCAATTCGTCTTGTCAATACTGTGACCGACTGGAACCGTATAATCAGCTAATGAGTAGCAGTTGTGTAGATACACAGACTGTACCATGTATTTAGTTTCTCCGCCGCTACTGCTGCTGCAGTCGTTGTCGTTGTCGTCTCCTTTTGGTTCTGTCTCTCTTGTGTCTAATTCTCCTCATCTCTCTCCCACCCATCCATCTCTCCTTATTCCTCTTTATTTGAGTATAATTATTGATTATTGGAGGACGGAAGGCTAGTTGGAAACCCTGGGGTTGGAGGGAAAAGAGGGAAGAGAAAAGGGGGTGAGGAGGGGTGTAGTGGAGAAAGGGGGGGAGTGATTAAGCTCTATGGCTCCATCTCTACCCGTCGAGGTTCTTGCTTGCTACTGACAATTAGACAGATACGCTAAGTCCCGTATCGATTTATTCCTTGCTTCTGACTAAAGAGGGTGGGAGGTGGGGGTAGAGAAGGGAAGCATATACCACTACCCACTTCTATCATGCTGGAGCCAGAAAACTGAAACCATGGGTGGTTGTTGTAACTCTTACAAATGTCCTGTTACCATATGCATGCCAGCAGAAGTTAAGGCTCCTCAGGTTCCAAGTCTGCGGACCAAGATTTCATTTGGAGAATTTCAAGAGCTCAGCTGGGAGCTGTAAGTACTGCTCTGTCACTGTGTTTCAGTTCAGTTTGTTAAGCGAGCCCAGCTGTTAAAGGATAAGAAAGAAATTAATTTTATTTTAAAGTCGCGGTTAGTGAACACGTCACCTGGGGACCACAGTCACAGTTCTGTCACCATCTTGTGTGTTTGATTTTGTTTTAAATTAAAACTTGTTCAAGAGGGGTCACGTTTGCTTGTTTATGCTTGACATATGCTAGACTTTCATACACTTGGATGTTCCTAGCGTACAATGTAGGTGCATATTATCGCCTCATGCTGCACAGACGTAACGGGATCAGTGAGGACGCATCAAGTCGGGTGCTTACACATTACTGCCCTGTGGCTGTGTTGAGATATTAGACAGTGCTGCCTTCTGGCTGGAATTTTCAACGGAACCGCATTACACATGTTGATAAACATTTGCAATTGTTTTATTGTGTCTTGTATTTGATGATAACAGAAAATATCGTAATGTCATTGCCTTAAACTGGATAGATTTACAAGTTATTTAGCGAAATATGTCAAGCTGTTTAAGATGTGCTGATGAACAAGTGATTGTGTGACTGATGAATTGAAAAAGATCTAGAAAGAAATGGAGGGCACTGAGCAAACAGAGAATCAAGAAAAGCGGTCTTCAAAACGTCAGTTCGTACCGGTAATTTCTCTCATGTACTGTAGGTGTGCTAACCTCCCAGGCGCTATGTTCGATTTTAAATGGGATGGGAGTAAAATGGCTACTGTCACTTACTATAGAACAATTCTGAAATAATGTAGGACAACGTCCTAAAACGTGACTAGTTCAGTGACCGTCAGGGGGCATGAAATTAAGAATGTTCTTTGATTTCGTATACGCCTCCTTAGACTAGCGAAGGAATTCGTAAACTAAAGTGATTACAAGAGAATACACGTTTGTAAACTGTAAGCGTGAAACATTTCAAATACCCACGATGCTTACAGTCAGCGTTACAGAGAGAGAGAGAGCGACGTAATAGAGAGGCCACAAGTACAGCACGCAGTGTCTTGTTGATTGGTCAGCCAAGCCCCGGGTTGTAGAATATTGAGTTCTCAGAAGCTGACAAACTCCTCCCTGCCGACACTGCTCATAGTAAACGGAACGGTAGTCGAACTTCCGCCAAACAACAGGCCATTTTTCTCGTGGGAACCTCGCGATCGGAAAGATAGCCCAACCGACTACACTTGGTGCTTTGAATTTGCTGCAAGAACTCCACAGAATTTACCATGTCCACATGTATCCTTACTCCAAGTGAATGAGGCATCGCAGTACAAGGACGTGTTTAGAGGGGCACCACACGCGCTTATTACCCCCCCTTCCCGTCCCGAATCTGTGTGACCACAACAATAAATCCCCCCTCCCACCCCTTTACAAAATTCAGTTCGGAATATTTCGTGATAAAGAGAATGTCATTTATATATCCTAATTTATCTATTTGTGGTTAGGTCTGTACATAATGAAACTGAATTATTGTTAACTTCCCGGTTTCTTGTAAGACCTAAGCGAAGACATGAGGAAAATATTGAAATAACTCATAAAGAACTACGGTTAGCGGCAGTGGCGCGGTGTAAGATCCAGTGTTTGGTTTCCGTGAAGACAGGAGTGAACCTTCTGGTTCTACAAAGGCCAGGTCACCAGAGAAGCAACTGTCAGTTTGTCAGAAAGAACTTTGCTTCGTGGAATTAGTTATTAGAATTGGTTTTCACAGCATTCTCCTCTGCAAGAAATAAAGTTCTTCATACACCAGTTTCCTAACATATCTTCAAATTAAAACAAAGACTAATTAAATAAGTGTCTTAGAATCAAGAAATGGGGCGGGTTGTGATATTAATTTAGGCCCATTTTGCTTTTACGCTTAAACATGTTATAGCATATATAATCTGGAAAACATAAAACTAATACGTTAATGTCTGATGGCACTATCTTCGCTGTGACTTAGGGCACACTGGGCGTCGGAAACTGGCCCTGATCTGCGCACGTCTCAGGGGCTGACGTTTCCAAGACGGATATAACGAAAGAGAAGGGGTACTGAATTCGTTGCTATGAAATTTTCTTTATTTTTATATAGGTGGGTTGTCAATGAAATAAGTGAAACAGCTTCTTTAGTATCAAGGGAAAAAAGTTTTTTGAAGCTTCATCGATGATATAAAAAGTTTGTAACAATTTTTGCGAAATAAAAGAGTTATCCATTTTTTGTCCTTTGTATTTAAAGAGGACACCACGGCGCTGAAACCCTGTCGATGTGTTGGTTTTGACAAGGTTGAATTCCACTTTTTTCTCCTTTTTTACCCCAGTGGTTAATCTTCTCTTGAAAAGTTTTTAAGCTCGGTTTACACGGTAATGAAAGCCTTCCAGTCACTGCCTGTGTGTAGAGTCAGTCGAACAAATGAAGTGAGTAACCCGCCGATAGAACTCTCCACCGTGCAGCGTGAGGGTTCGTAACTATTCTCGCCTCTACGTGATTAAACCCAATTTTTACAAATGAGACTTTGGGGACCGAGCCATGGAGATGTAACAAGGCTTACTACAGGCCTGTCAGGTGTGAAGGAAATGGCATTACCCAAATGTTTAGGCCTGTATACCGACTGATCCGTGATAGCTCAGTCGGTATAATGACTAGATGACGGGTTGGACGGCCTAGGGGTCGGGGTTCGATTTTGGGGAGTTTCCCGGAAGTGACAAGGGACTGTTCTTTTCTTCATAGCGTCCAGACTTGGCACGGGCCCACCCAACCTCCTATCCCTGGGAACAGGAACATGAAGCTGACCACTCACCTTCATCTAGTGCCGAGGTCAGTGGTGGAGCTATACCTACACCCACCATATGCCTTCATGGCATAGTGGTTAATTACATAATTAAGTACAGAGATAAATCTGCCTTTGCCCTATAGGCCGGCAATACTACTAATGCGACCAGTTGATAAAGAAGCACACGTGCGCACACATACACTGACATGCATATGTAACTTCATGGAGCAGAGTCCTTTCTTAGGAGCTGATAGTCGTTTAGCTGGCCACTAAATTCTCCAACATTCGTAATACCGTTAATTACCGTGTTGATAAGAACACACAAGTAAACCCTATCATGAAGCAACTGAATCCAGTACATGTCATCATATAAGATTCATTTTAATATTATTTTCCCATCTATGGGTAGGTCTCGCGGGTAGTTTCTCAACTAAGTTTTATGTATTTATCATATAACCTTGCATGCTATGGATTTCTGTGCTTCCCACCTCGCGCTTTTTGATTTATCCTCCTACTAGTCTGGTATTAGATGAAGAGTAGGAATTATGAAGCTCCTCATTATGTAATTGTTCCTTTCTCCTGTTACCTCCTCCCTTTTAGGTTCAGATATTATTCTGAATACTTCGTCCCCAAACATCAGTCAATTTATATTCTTTTGTTGCAGTGAGAGACAAACTTTCACATTCACACAAAACACATAAGGTAAAATTATTGTAATCTTTATGTATTTAGAGAGGAAGCGGGAGAGGGGTTGTGGCAGGCTACATGCTTCTATATTGACGATGAGAATATCACACCGCTGAGTATTGGTTCCAGGCAATGCAGCCTGTTTGTCCCTAGCGTTTAGAAACCAGTGGAATTCTTGTAGATTTGTAACATGTCAGTGAACGTCATGGATCTCGTTTCATTCGTTTGAGCCAAGACAATGACATTCGAATCCTTACACCTTGTTTCCTATCACCGTAAAGTTGCTATTACACTATACAGGATGTTCAGTTTATGATACTGCGAATGGGCTGGCAAAGGTTAAGGAAAACTTGTGACTAGCTTACAGCGGCACGGTACCGTCATGCAAATAACGCCCTGTACAAATAGAAGCAAATACGGTTTTAGAAAATATAACAGTATAACATGACTGGGAAATTCCATCTGCTCCGCGAAAAGCAACCAATCTCTTCACTGGCAGAGAACAAGTCAGCACAGTGATAGGATCTGCATCGTACTGTGAAGGTTTCCTTGGTTTAGATCTCGACCTGGGCACCGGAGTCATGAATTTGACTTTTCGGTGTTTTCTTCAGACCCAGAAGACGAATGTTATAATATCAGCAACCGTTTTTTGACAAGTCTGGCCCAGTTTATCATTATCAATCGTCCTACAATCGGAAATCACACTTGATATGCGCTCCTGCATACAGCGCGCAATAGTGTGAACTGAGCTCTCATAAACTTGGTTTACATTTTGCGCTGTTTGGTCTCGTTTCAAGACGAGAGGAGAGGAGAGGAGAAGAGCGATCATCAGACCGGGAATGTAAACGGAAATAGGGAAAGAGGATAAGGACTAACTACCACCAGCGTGAAATTTACTGCCTCTGTGGACTGAATTTTGAGGGTTTTGACGCATTTCCGAAGATATGTGACAGTAGTTCATGAGCCGTACTTGTATCCACGATAAGTTCTTCCGTCTCTGCATTAACGCTTCTCGTTTGTTGTCTGCAGACAGCCCAGAAGTTTGCTACGAGGAACTATATTGAAACGTAGTATTGAACTGTATGGTTAAACATGAAGCAGTCTTGTTTATGTTATGTTATTTTCACGAAACATATTAAGAGAATAAAAATAATAATTCAGGTCTGTCTGTCTGCTTCTCTGTACGCCTCACCTCAAGCCACCAGACGGATTTCAACGTAATTTACATTCAAGTGTGAACCAATACTTGTTCAAACGAAGTTTCAGTGTTAAAACCTTACTGTTCACGAATATGAAATCAAATTTCACCAAATTTTCGACAAACAGCTCATTATATAAATAATTTGTACTTGAAAAGAATACTATATAAAAGGCTAAGTTTTTCATATGTTTAATTAGTTATATACCACGCTATGAAGACATATGATGGAGGAGAGATATAGTTCCACCATACTTGATCCCGGCACTAGATGTAGGTGAGTGGTCAGTTTCACGCCCAGGCCGCTTTATCCCCCGGTATCCATTGGTTAGCATGGGTGGGCCCCAGCGCCAAATACGGCATAAGCCCAGATAAAATTAATGTGTATTATTTAGCCCTATATTTTCAGAAGTTTGTAATATGACATAAGCTTGTAGTTAACAGAATGCAAAGATAACAGTATATGCTTCTACATTAATTAATTAGCCCTTTCATGTCAATTTCTATAGTAAATAGTTAAGTCGTTTTGTATTCTTATTCATCTAAGACGCTGTGTCACTATTCGGGCGAGGAAATCGTATAAACCATAGCTTATTTCGGGGATTTTGTAAGTTCCTGGAAGAACATTAACCTAGGTTCTTCAGAACGCACTATGAGGAAGGAAGTAATAGGAGTGTAGAAACCAATCTTAATAGTATGCATCCTGTTGTGTGTTATAAATAAGGCATATAAATGCATACAAAAGTATGCAGTCTACACAACAATACTCTGTATTTAAAACAAAGTAGACACCATCGTATCAACATTTGTTTTTATTGACGCTACATTTTTCGACCCTTATACTGGGTCATCATCAGGCGTACAGTGATAGCAGTCTCAGTTGTTGAATTGCATCTAATTCTTCAATAAGGATCCTTATTGTGCTCTTGACAGTTTTTAAATGCATAAATTGAATATTTGAGTTAAAATTTAAAAATTAAAGACTAATGATTAAAACATAAAACGACTGCATAGTGAGCAGCTTCTTAATGCATTCGTTACCGAATACAACTAGTGTGATTGAATCAATGGATATGAGATGGACTGGGCATGTAGTACACATTGGTGAGAAGAGAAACTCATGCAGAGTTTTAGTCAGAAAACCAGAAAGGAAATACATTATACAATTGAAATACATGGGCATGATTTTTTTTTTCTTTTTTCACTGGCTCTACAGCTCTCCTGAGTCCTGGCCTCTGATTTTCTGTTTCATGATCATTTTTACAGACGGTAGGACTCGGACGAGTGATCGGTTTGTCGCAAGACCTCTACCCAATTACAAGACAACACAAACACAGAATCAACACATACCAAACATCCATGCCTTGTGTGGGACTCGAACCCACGATCCCGGCTTCCGATCGATTGAAGACAGCACATGCCTTAGACCGTGCTACCGTGACCGGCACATGGGCACTAATAGAGAATAATATTAAAACGATCCTTTAAAACATAGGATATGAAAGTATGGACTTGATTCAACTGTAGAGGTTGCAATGCGGGACTCTCGTGAACATTGCAGTGAACGTTCGGTTTCTATAAAAGGTAGGAAATAACATGACTAACTGAGCGGTCATTAGTGTCTCCAGAAGGACACTGCAGCATGAAGCTGGATCTATATTCTTATTCACATAAGCAGTAGGATTGCATGGATGGGATACCAGAACATCTCAAGGTTCCTGTCAGCACAGGAAACACGTAACTACACAGACAAAGAACAGTATTCAAATCTGTGAGTGAACTGTGGTCGAACTTTAAATGCCTTCTTTTGTATCAGTGCATTGAGGCGAGGGAAGATATGTGTGTGTGTGTGTGTGTGTGTGTGTGGACTGAAGAGGTCCGGCAAAACGTTGCTGGCTTGTGTCCTGTCTGACGATGCTAAATACTGCGATATTCCAGACCATTTTTAAATAAGCAGTGAAAATATCGGATTATCTTCATATAATTTCTGCTTAGCTGAAAGCAATTGCAATTTTTATTATACACATTGATTTGTCGTAACCTGTATTTTAACATCCTCCGTTAAAAGCCTGAGTTACGAGGCTGATGGAGGTTGCAGGTTCCCATGTACCGATCGATTCGAGTTTTATAAGCAACATCTTGTTTGTTGAAGCCCATTAGGAATTTTGATGAAAAATAACTGAACATTGCTTTATATTGATTCTAAACTTACAGAAAAGCGAGGGTTTGATCCTGTCTTCATGATGTGAAAATAATTCTTAGCATATTTCATGCATCTAAAACAATTAAGCATTACAGGACTGCGTGTTTGGAAGATCCACACTTCAAACTCTGTTATCGAATGCATTTACTGAATCAGACGCAACGTTCGAGATCGTATTTGAAATTTTATAAAATGACGCGACTTGATTCTTGGCACTGGGGGGTCGAATTATTGGAGGAAACTGGATAAAATGTATGAGATTTTTATGATGGGTTTTATTTGGTCTTTTTATTATTTTTTTTACAGGTGTTGTATCAATTGTATATCTGATTAACATGAAATGCAGAAAAGAGAAGTCAGGAGGGAAACAAGGAAAATTGCATAATTGGAAACTTAATATTTTTTACTCTTCTCTTAATCTTAGGATGATTAAGTCAAGGAGGATGAGCTGTGCTGCACTTGTATCATGCATGGGGAGGCGATAAACACGTAGGGTATAAATCATTTTAATTGGAAAGTTTCCAGGAAACCGACCGACCGAGGTGTAGTTGGAGAATAATATTAAAAATGGATCTTAATGAAATGTCCATAAGTTGTGTAAATGGAACTGGAGATTTCTGGTAACGATGGTAAATATTCTGGCACCATAAAGGGAAATTTGTCGTTCAGATGAATAATCAATAGATTTAAGATTTTTTACAGTCAATGAAAATAAACCACTTGGGAGACCTAAGCGTAGATTGGAGGTTAATATTAGTATGGGACTGCATAATGAGGAGCTTCATAACTTGTACTCATCTTCAAGTATAATTAGAATGATCAAGTCAAGGACGATGAGGTGGGCAGGGCATGTAGCACGAATGTGGGAGATAGTGGTGGGAAAGCCAGAAGGAAAGAGACCACTGGGAATACATATGCGTAGGTGGGTTGACAATATTAAAATGGATCTTAGAGAGATAGAATGGGGTGGTATGGATTGGATTGATCTGACTGAGGATAGGGACCAGTGGAGGGGTCCTGTGAATACGGTATTGAACCATCGGGTCCCATGAAATGCTGGGAAATTCTTGAGTAGATACAGAATTGGCGGCTCCTCAAGAAGGGCTTAGCTCCATGATTAAGTAAGTAAGTAAGTATGGGTCTTGAGGTAATAAGGTGTAGTCTGGATTATCTTATTCGGGAGAGAATGCAAACGGGAATGGACTCTTTGGTTCCTTAAAAGCATGGCTTCCCTTGACCAGCGAAGCGACTATCAACTTTTCAAGTAAGATCCTGGCCGTGTGTTAGCGGTCGCTGCCCACGTGAAGGTACCACAGAAGAGTCTAAAACCGCTACGAACCCGTTTGCATATCTTCGATCCAAGGTCCTCCGACTGCGAGTAATTGCGAAGCTAAAATTTCTCAGCGTCCTCTGTGGTTTCTTACTTTGAAGAGCGCTGTCTTGTGGGATGCGACTGCTCGTAATGTGGCATAAGTTTACCGACTCCTTGGAAGAACATTTTGTCTCCATCTTGCAGAGTAATTGGTAAAGCGAAGCAACCAAACATCGAGCTGAGTACTGTGATTACACTTTCGCCCTGAAGATGGAGGCAATACATGCTGTAAACTTCTACCAGACTACACGGCACTACATCCCAACTGTGAGAATCTCGACTCACACGTTCTCTGACATTTCATGGCTTGACTGCAGAAACATAAAGAAAAGAAAGGAGGTTTGCGTTCAACAGTCCTGCCGATCGTACCTGTTGGTCGGGGTTTTTAAGCGAGTCGGGGTAGTGTGGGGTGGGGGTGGGGGAGAAATTTATCGTGCAAGGCGGAGTAGCAGGGCGCGTTCAGTTACGTACTAGAAACATCGCTCTACATGCTCTACTTTCGATATCCTGTAACATGTCTGCCCAAGGATTATTGGATTTCATTTAAATAAGAAGGTTTAGTCGACCAAAGAATCTTCTTGATTTTATAACACTGTTATTTCCAGCTTGTGAGTTTCTTAGTTCAGGCTCATTGTGACGGGGTATGTAACACCCATGGCAAAATAACTGGACGAAAGAACTCAAGTAAACAGACCCACGCTGCAGACCTAGATTATAGGTTGGAAGAACGTACTGCCTCCATTGTCAGGGTAGAAAATATATTGTTCTGTGCTGTAGCCATAAACCAGACCACTCGGTCCCACATCTTAGATGACAACAGTAGTCTTCATAGTCCCGCCGTGACAACCTTAAATTTCTCATGAAAATTAATATTACGTAATCTAGTGTAATACTCGTTGACCATTCAACGGGAAATCTCATAACTTGTTACGTAAGTTTTCTTGCAATTAAATTCCATATTTGCTTCCTCATTCCTTGCCATTCCTAAATATTAACCGATTGAAATGTCGAGGCTCACGTTCTCCGCTGTCTCTCACGAGTAATACGCACAAACTATAATTCCTAGACCGTCTCCTTTTTTATATCACAGTACACTGCACATATCCACATAAAAATATTTTCACGTGTAGTGACTGAGATTGGTAATTGGATTTATTGGATACTTACAGGTCGTAACTACAAATAACACTATTGCTGTGTAAGTTTTGAGGTTTTCACGGCGATGACAATGAAGAAAGTTGTCTTCTGGGTTTAGGCACCGTGTATTCTTCGTTTTCGTTTTTACGTTCCTCCGAAACGTCGGCCAAAACGAAGAATACACGGTGCCTAAACCCAGAAGACAACTTTCTTCAACACTCTTGCTGATTTACGCAATTTACAATCACTCCACACTAATGTTCTCAGTCCATCTGCACTAGTCCTCACGGATTTATAACACAGGAACTATAAAAGTCTCACTAAATCACACACTCCCCATATCACTGTGCTACAGCAAGTCTTCAAATCACACGTTAAATCTTCACAGGCTGACTTCTTGTACTCTTCTTCAACTACGAACTTCCCGTGGCTATCTCCTACCGAGAACTGACTTGTCCCTGAACCGAACGACTTATGTCACTTATATGTAGTTGGTTGAGGGGCTATGCTACAAGGCGGAAGGTCGCGGGTTCAAGTCCCGATGAGGTCATTGGATTTTTTTCAATTGACGTAATCCTTCCAGCCGCACTTTGGCCCTGGGCTTCACTCAGTCTCTAACAGAAATGAGTACCAGGAATTAATTAAATAATTTTCCTGGGGAGTAAAGCGCGGCCGCCACGTAAGGCTGACAACCTTACCGCCACTTTTGAGCCGATTGTCTGGATAATGTGGGATCCTAAACGTCTCACAACCCAATGGGCCTTCACGGCCTGGTACAGGGATATCTTTACTCTTTTATGTAGCCGAGGAACGGACTCGCTTCACAGGAAACAAATGTCACGTGACCACCACCCACCTCTGCGTGACGTCACCGCGGACACGGAAAACACAACCTCCTCTATTGTGGCGTGTTGGACCGTTTTTACAGAGCTGTTGCCTAGCAACACGTTCATCAAATTCGGTATTCATAGAATAGAAACGGCATACCAACTGAAAGCTTCTGTCTCATTCGTGACCTGCAACACAACTTCCGTTCATGCAACCTGTTAATGTTAGACACTCTGTTGTCGTTGTAACCCGAAGCTGCGTAATTTCAGATTTTTCATCTCATCGTTACAGTATTTTTTTTACATATACGAGGAGGAATTGTTTTGGAAGAGACTGTGGACCTGTCGTCTGACAAATTACTGATGATGATGATGATGATGATGATGATACGAAAGGATATGGTGTGATGATATTGACTGAGTTGAACTCACTCCGTATTGGATGCGACAGTGGGCTGAAGTGCACCAGTAAACCTCGGCTTCCGTACTGGGCAGAGTAGTTAGTGTCTGGCCTCCCAAGCAGGGCCCTGCTCCATCACTTATGTGATGCAACTACTTGTCCTTACATACAGTATCTTCTAGCACTCAGATATTCGCGATGCCTTGGTTCTATTACGCCTAATCTTGACAAGGCGTTTCTTTTGTAACTTACTTACCGCAAGATTTATTATGACATATTGGGGTAGTAGCTTGTTATGACTTCGATGGAAGATATCTGACCTCATTTAATTTGAAATCACCTGCAGCAGCTGAGTAATACCATGAGCCATTCCGCGGCATTAATTAACAGTTCTAAAAAAATGTCCTTGCAGTGTTCTTGAACATATAACCTGGTGTAGCCTCATTCGGTTTTAAGCCACATTCTGACCTGAATGTTAGAAAACGAGTAGGATTTAAGGAATTTTCACCATTCGACGTTTAAAATGATCGAGATTTTATTCAGGATATGCAGAAGAAAGAGAAATACCAAGATCTAAACGAAATTAATGTGATTAATCCTGATTGCAAGTGTGAGGACAGTGGTGTCGGCAGCCTAGCGAGCGAGCCGGACATTTCGCTGCGAGAATCAAGAGGAGGCTAGTTCAAATAGAAACTTTACGTACTGCTTGGGAGTCCTGTGTTGCTCTAAAGAAACATAGTTTTTTCGTATTCGAACTTAACATATCCCGTTACCACGTATGTGATGACGTTTCATCAGTTTTACTTATTACAGACTACTTGTCGTCATTGTGGCATTCGATGACCACAGTGAGACGATTTCGTTGCGATATCCTGTCGAGGCTCCCTGCTCAGTGTAAGGGCTGGGGAATGGAAGAAGCCGTCCGCCAAAAACATCACACGGCGATCGGTCTGAGATGAATATATATCTATATATATTTTGCCCACAGTCAGAATCCAACCAAACAAAAACTCATCTGTGACGTACTATTCCAGAGGAACTTTGTACTGTCATGGGGATGCTGCTGCTGCTGTAGCAGGGATGAAGCAGGGGGCGAGAAGAAGGGAGTATGGGAGGAAAAGGGTTGAAGTATAACGATTTGCCATAGAGGAAGAGTGTGATAGGACCGTGCAAAAGAGGTATGAGGGAAGAAAATGAGTGATTTTGTCCGGTGGGTGAAAATAATACAAAAAAAGAAGAGGGAACGGTTGGCTAGATGGTGGGAGGAAATAAAGGGGGTTTTCGGAGGTTGGAGAAAAAGGGGTGAAAAGGAGAGTAGGCGGAGGAGTATGAGAGGTTTGAGTTTGACGTTCAAAATCTGTTCCATTTGCAAAATTTCCTCCCCTCCCCACTCTTTTGCCATCCCTCCCTTTCCTTTCTCTTTCCTATCCATCCCTTCGGGCTCAATAGCCATATCGTTTTTATCCGCCCTTACAGCTATACTGTATATATGTAACATTCTCCGGTTTTTTTGTACGTACGTGGCTTACGGAGCCCTCCTGCCTCATTCTATGGAATAGATCGTTCGTTCATTTGCTATGGGTTTCAGAGATATTGTGGAGAATGGATGCAAAAATGTATCCTTTTGCTATCTCATTCTTTCTCCGTCTCCTTCTCTTCCCGTCCTCTTCTCTTTATAAAGAGGGTGAGTAATGCATGACTCGTTATAGAAATAAGGCTTATAGTTTCGTTCGTTCGGATTTTGGCCGCAGTAGCAGCAGCGTTTTATCGGTCATTGCATGCGCGACGCGGCGCCACCGTCGTGGTAGTCGTCCCTCTTCCTTTTTTTTTTTAAATGTGCGTATCTCGCTCTTCCTCTGTTTCTCATCTGGAACAAAAGTGCTGCTCTCTATCCGCTTCCGATACAAAACTGTCACTGAATGTACGGCAATTCGTAGCTCTTCTACCAACCCCCCTTAAGGCGAACGATGTGGGGAAGGTTTTTTGTTGTTTTTAGAGGGGGGGAATAATATGAAATGAGCGAAAAAAGTGTTGCTTTCAGACATTTAGATTTAGCGGCGTAGGCTTCTATGAAATATGAACACAGTTTTTTTGTATAAAATTCTTATTGGGTATTGTGTTTCTATGAATCCTTGTTCAGAAATTACGTTTCGGAAATATCCTGGTTCCTTTGACAGAAAGGCGGCATTTTCTGCGCGGTCAAGATCCTCCGCTGAGTACTTCTTGTGAAGAGGATAGATTGGCTTCTTCATTATTGATTCAAATCTCGGTGTTATCGGCTTATATCAGGTTTTGCGTCTAGTTTCTCAGGCTGAGCAGAGTTGTTTTGGCAGTAGGTCGAAGTTATGGTTTTAGACCTCAAAGATAGACATTGGGTGCTTGATTACAAATGTCACGTAGTCCTCTGTTCTGATAATACTGGTTGTGTCACAGCGAAATACGCGTGTTGAAGACTTACTGACTTACTATGATTTTCTTATTTTTAGGTGCTATTTTTATGGGCGCTTACTTCCCAGTATTAGAATCAATTACACGTTTTGAATTTTCAGTTACAATATTTTAGTAAGGAATTAATATCTTAAGAGTTAGAATATATTTTAAATACGGGAATGTATTTTATAAGACATTATTTTGCAAAATATAGTCTTATAGACACGAGGAAACATGTGTTAAATGTAAACTGAAAGGAAAACAAGAATTAGGACATACGGACATAGGTGGATGGATGGATGACTAGAGGAATGGACTGTGAATTTTGAAACTTGAGTAGGACAAGGAATCTAAACAACATTGATCGTTGTTGTTGTTGTTGTTATTGTTATTGTTATTATTATTATTATTATTATTATTGTGGTTAGAAATTTATTTTTTGTTTCGTAATTTGAACCCTTCACCAACCTATTATTACGGTAATCACATGAAGAAGAATGAGATGGGTGTGACGTGTAGCACAGATGGTAAAAACGAGAAATGCATACAAAATTTTAATCGGAAAACCTTAACAGATCGAAAACCTACGTGTAGATGGTAAGTTAATATTAAATTGCATCTTAAAAAATAGGATGTACTAATGCGGACTGGATTAAACTGACTCATGTTTGGTGCCAGTGGTGATGTCCTATGTTCACGCAAATGAACCTTCGGGTTTCATGAAGTGGGAGAATTTCTTGGCCAGCTTAGCAGCTGTAAGTCTATCAAGAACGACTCATTTACATGGAGTCCATTTTGTTCAAATTACAAAGTGGCCTCTAAAATTCTAGCTGCTGTAAAATTAGTGCTTCTGCACTTTCAGGGTTCATCCTCACTTTGCTGTCGGAGGTTTCAGGTAGGGTAATGGACATCCTTATAGCAACAGTAAAGACACGGCAGCTATACCTAGTGGCAGACTAACAACTGGCGTTTCCTTTACTTCCTCTTTATGCACCTCCTGGGGTTGATGCACGATATGGAATATAATGGTTCATTTGTATAGTTTTAGAAAGAGCGAGAGAGATGGACGAGAAATGAAAATTCAACTAACTTTATCGCTGCTGTATACTAGGAGGAGTTTGAAAAACATTTGCATGAAAGTGTCGTTAAGTTGTATCTTAATTAGGGTAAAGTCAGTAACAATAAGTGTACTTGCACGAACCGAGTCGGGCGCAATGGGTAGAGGAACCCCCTCCCCCCAAACTTTTATTATATCTACATTACGCATAATCTCTGCAGGGGTTATTTTATATCTTCAAGAGAGATGACGCATTGCTTCTTCTCTCCTTTCTTTAAGCTCCTCATTATTGTTGTCGCATCCTTTTTATCTTTCCCTCTCGAAGCTGTAGTAATTCGTAAGAGACACGTTAAATGTTTTGTTGCTGTCTCAAAGTAAGAAACAAGGGCTGCGTAGGAGAACCACCGAACGTGGTTGTTAATGGCTGGTACTGTTTCTTCGAGTTCTTTAAGTATTGCTCGAGTTTCGCCTGAGAAATTGGATATCTGGACCAATATTTGGCATGGTTTTTGAGTGACTTATACAACCGTGTCCCTTGGATCGTAGGCTGCATGTGGCCCAGGACGTTCTAAGTCATGTGACGGGCGATGTCGGATAACCTGCTGGGAATCCCGGACGTGTAGTCATAGGCGGCAATGTATTCACTTCGCTACCATCATTTTAAAGTACCGGAATTAGCAAAATTGACCCTTACGGTTTCTGTTCTATCCATCAGACTAGCAGTGATATTTCCATGAGTGTGATGACACGTGACGGAATTTCATCCTAATGTGTTCACGTAATAACAGGGATACGAATAAACTATACCACTTAGTGATGAAATCTCAGTTTTGTCTGTTGTACTAGCCTCTGATAATGATATGACGAAGTAATGTTGAACTTTTATGGAATGATTATTTTCAGGGGAAACAGAAGTAATTAGAGATGAACGTACATCAATGCCGCTTTGTCCACTGTACGTCCCACACCGTCTGTCCTAGAATAGAACTCGTGCCTCTGCACTGAGAAACCGGCGACTGACGGCCTTCATTCTTTCTTTTCTCTTTCCTGTGTTACTTAATTCAGCCCGAGCTATGTTCCGGCCTTATGTTCATGTTTAAATGTCATAGAAACAGAGATATGTTATACTCACGTCATATTCCATTAACCAGATGCTCAGTTGTAGAAGCAAACTTTACTGGAATATATTTACGTCATAATCTGTTAATCGCAAACTGACTTGCAGTACCAAAATTATTGACTTGTATTAACCGCATGCATACTTGTAAAAACAAACCTTGTTCAAATATACGAGTATTTATGTCGTGCTGTATTAACCGTATGCTTACTTGTAGAAACAGTGTTCATTAAGGTATAGGCATTCACCCCCACACAGCACATCGGTCCATGATTTTACAAACAACCACGAGTTCAACAGCATTACACTATTTTTAGTCTTAGCTTCATTTCAAGACTATTTTTTGAAATAAACTTATAATCTAAACATATAATTCGACGAGTCATTTAGCTTAAAAAAAGGTAAAGCTGTCTTTGTATCAGGCCGTGAAGGCACATAAGGTTGTGAGACGTCGAGACTCCCATATTTTCTTTAGACAGTCCGCTCACAGATGGCGCTGAGGTTGTCAGCCTTACGCTCCGGCCGCCCTTCACCCCCCCCCCCAGGAAGATTCCTGGTACTCATTTGTAGTAGAGGCTGAGTCGAACCCAGGACCATAATGCAGTTGGAAGGATTAGGTAACGTTTAACTTAAAGAGTTATTACAAATTTTAATAACTTTTGAACCAATTTTAAGACGGATTGTATTAATAAATTTATTAATACTAATAAAATTCCTATAATAGTAGGATCTGATTATTTTAATTTTAGACAACAATCGCGCATCACTGGAGTTTTAAGTGTATTATTTTACATTCTCTATAGGTGTATTCCCTATAATAATAATAATAATAATAATAATAATAATAATAATAATAATAATAATAATAATAATTGTAAAATATGGATCCATATTAAGACAATGCAATTCAAGTACTTATTTTGTTTTTCTTATAATTCGCCTGATGATGACCTAGAGAAGGTCGAAACGTCTTCGCATTATAAATAATAGAAATATAGTATTATATGTTTTGTCTTCATCTTGAAGATACTTTTATGTTGGTGTTGACGGCCCAGTTTATACGATTATCGAACACACAACAAGATGCAAACCATAAAGATTCACTTGCTTACTGTGTTAATTCCCCCTTAATCCACGCTTACATATTGGTCTACGTACATACTTATCAGTGAATTAATTGTGCTAGAGATCCAGGTCAAGCACTGTCTCTTGATTACAGATCTCGCAGTTGGTGGAGGACGTACAGAGGCTACAGACCAGCATCACCAAGCTTCAGGAGAATTCCGCGGGGCAGATCGCGAGGCTGGAGGAGCAACTGGAGCACAAGCGACAGCACATCACGCGCCTCGAGGCCCGGCTCGACGCCCAGAGGGACTACGATGACGTCAAAAGGGAGCTCAGGTCAGCAAAAAAGACTCCCATATTCTCAGAATTTGTCCCAAATTTTAACCCCAAAATAAACTGAGATGAGGATGAGTCTATGTAGAGACGTTTTAGCATTTACTAATAAATCCTTGAAAATGTGGTCAAGTGCTAATATACGGGAATTTTACATCCAGTGAAAGATGCCGCTTACCCGTTTGGTAAGAGAGATGATAGAGCCATTCTGAATTTGTTGTACAGAAAAATGTTCCGGTAGTTTTACCTGCAAACGAACCCCCCCCCCCATCCCGGTTTTCCAGCCCATATGAGGTCACTTTACTGTGGTTTATCGAGCTCATTGTGGTGGAAATTGATGTCTAAACCTGAAGCACCAAGTGATACTACTGGAACTCGCACTACTTAAGGTCTGGCATTTACAAGAAATCGTAGCCAGATTGCCTGAATATAATTAGTTCATTTCGAAGTACGGGAATGAATCCCCATAACACAGAGCGGTAACTGAAATAGTCATCTCACCCGTGGTTATCGCAAGAAAAGAAACATAAGATATGTATTAAAAGATTCCATATTTAGGAGTTTCACATAATATTCAAGTGATTAACCTTTAACCGTCGAAGTGCCCCGATCGGGCCAGTGATGAGTATGGTCGTTGTGGCTCAGGTACCCCGTTTTGGCCAGTAGGGCATTTAAACTTAGTGGAAGCGCGCGGACACACGCCGCTAGCAGAAGCGCATGCACAGTCCTAAATATTTATTTTTAAATGTAGTAATTACCAGACAGACATGAGTAATACCATAATAGAGGAATTAAAATCATACCTAAGTGAACAACAGCAAAAAAGAGTATACGTATGAGTTATGCCCAAACTCATCCATGAGCCAGTACTTTTATTGCAGATTAATGTGTTAAAATATAACTTTTGGTTGGATTTGTGATTGCTACTTTCCTTCAGATAGTTTAGCCAGTAAAATAAAGCTAGCATGAAGTGTAACTTACTAGGTTTAATGTTTTCCATGAAGCAGAATCCATATTTCCTATAAATTAGTTATTTAAGTCAACAAGTATGGGATGGGAGAGATTTTTAGCTTGCATGAGGAGACGCTAAATACATAACAGTTTTTGTTGCCTGCGTCATAATAATATATAATGAGGATTTTCTTTTAATATCAGTGATGCAGTATGCTGGATTTATCACGTATATGGAAGCAATAAATACACACAGGTACACAATTTTGACTATCTTCATCAGAAAATTACACGATGAGGAGCTTCGTTTAATTTTAAGACTGTTGAATGAATAGGCGGAAAGAATAAATTCATACACAATTTCAGGTGCAAAATCTTCATTGAATAGAGCAGTTGCGAGACCTGGGCGTAAGTGCGAAAATTATGGTAGTATCTACCTTAAATATTTGTGATATGGGAGATGGACTGATCTGGCTAGCACAAAGAACAGTTTTGCTGTGACAGTTACGAACTTTCGAGTGCGTTTACTACAGTAACCTGCTGGTCGGTGGAATAACTCCATAATCTTACTTCAGCAGTTACTGGAACTATGAATTTGACCATTCCGTTTCTAAACTACAGGGCTACTATAAATGATTCATTCGTTTTTAAAAAGCTATATTTTCCCAAGTATTACACTTACAAATGTGATTGATATATAAAAAGAACCGTAAACTCACCAAGTTTGAATTAGATGCACCAGTTGACAGCACGAATTCAGTGCCTTTACAAAATGGCGACAAAGCAAGAGAAGAGTTTTTGTTTGTTGGTATATGCGATATGTTCGTCTGTTATAGCAGTGCAACGCGCATTCAAAAGAGAGTACGGAAAAGAACCGCCATGTAAACAAAGCATTTTGCGGTGGTATCGGCAATGTTCGTCGCTACCTAAACAATGAACTTCGGCATCGCTGGATTGGGCGTGTTGGTGAGGATGACATAGCTCTGTTCACTTGGCCCCCCAGATCACCTGATCTGCCTTGTAACTTCTTCCTTTTGGGGTACATTAAGGATCGTGTTTACGTACCCCCACTGCCAGGAACACTAGTAGAGCTGAGGGATCGTATCGAAGCTGCAGTGATGACCATTGACAGGATGATGCTACAAAGTTTGTGGAACAAGCTCGACTACTGCCTTGACGTGTGTCGTGTGACCCAAGGGGCACACATAGAACATTTGTAGAGTGTGAAGAAAACTTGGTGAGTTTACGGTTCTTTTTATATATCAATCATATTCGTATGTGTAATGCTTTGGAAAATATAGCGTTTTAAAAACGAATGAATCGTTTATAGTAGTCCTGTATATCAGATCATCCTTTCATCACCGATTCTGCTTCCAACACGAACAATAATCCGTAAGAAAAGTAAGTTTTGTAGAAGATGTAAGCAAATCCATACCTACCGACCTCCGCAGTATGTTTCTCATTATCGTAAATTGGTTACAGTTACTGTCAAAATAGACAGACTTCGGTGGCTGGAATCTGTGGATGGTGTCTTTAGGGTATAACCTAAACATCTCAGGATATATGCATGTATTTATAAATTTTAAAGGAACAGTTATACCGTTAGCCAAATGAAATGTGGAGATAATTGTATTAAGCATTCTCTAGCATATTGCAGAGACTGCAGTAGCCTCTGTCTGTTAGCTTTTAGTTCTTTGTCTTCTGTCAGTACTTAACAGCATTTCTTTTTTCCGACTTATCAGTGCCCCTTCCCTTTCCGAAGTTGAAGACAAGCGGGCAGTTCGACGCTCTGAGTTTTCAAGGCCGTCAGTTTAGGAGAATCCCTAGTTTTACTATCAGTGGCTGCCCTGAGATTTTTTGCTCCCATTCTAACGTATGTACACAATTTTAGTGTATTAAAGAGACTTTTCTTCTATGTGGATAGAGGCTGTGGCTGTTCCTGTCTTCCAGAAAGACAACGGAGCTCTTGTGACCAAGTAGTGACGTGTTTTAATTTTAAATAACTTCTCTCAAAGGTTTTTGAAATTATTATTCATGATCAACTCTCCTTTTATTTTAAATTTAAGCTTCATCTATTTCAGCATGGACTTATTAAATCAAAATCAACTGTAATAAATTTAATTATCTACTTAAACACAGTCACACCTATCGTCTGGCACAAGAGAAGGTTGACTCAATTTACTGATCTCAGTCAAGCCTTTCATTACCCTCTATATAATCTGTTATTAAACAAATTGAACAGTTCTGGACTGTTTCCATGATATATTACTTGGTTCCATAGTTATGCAGCGTATTATATATATCCTTTGTGCGTGCGTGTTCGTGTGCGTGTGTGTGCTTATTAGGGATATTTTCTCCCCCGTTTTCTGCGCTGCCTGATGTGCCCCAAAGTTTCTGCCCTCCTTTTCTAATTTTTGAATTTAAGGTACATGTAAATTTGTCCCTCTAATTTAATATTGCTTCTGGCACTTCTAAGTAATAAGCTCTATCGAGATTTGTAAGTTCTTGCAAATTTATGTCTATATAAACTATAAGTGATACTCCGAAAAGTACAGGAATCTTAACGTTCAGAAAGCCAGCGTTTTCTCTTTTACACTTAAGAATAATAGTGTAAATTTTAACTGCATATTGGTCAAGTTTTAATATTTCGTATCGAATATATAAAGGTGGGGGCACACGGTAGCGTAGTTTGTTTAGGCACTATGCTACAAGCCGGAAGGTCACGGCTTCAAGTCCCGATGAGGTGGATTTTTTCAATTGAACTAATCCTTCCAGCCGCACTATGGCCCTGGGGTCGACTTAGCCTCCAACAGAAATGAGTACCAGGAATCTACCTGGGGTTAAAGGGCGGCCGGCGCATAAGGCTATGAGACAATTGTCTAGATAATATGGGACCCTCAACGTCTCACAACCCTATCGGCCTCCATGGCGTGTTACAGGGGCAGCCTTACCAAGTACCTTGTCTTTAAGTACTTACCCGTTATAGGCTTTAGTTACTGGCAAGAACTCCAATGAATGAATAGAATGATAATAATAATAATTAGAAACTTGTGATACTGTACATATACTGTGTGCACTAGAACTTTATATATATATAATGTGTGTGTTTCTTCTGTTTGTTTATGCTGACACTGTAATGGGCTCCTGTAGCTGCTGAGTTAGCACGTTGAAATAAANACGAAAGAATGGAAAAGTGGTAAAAAGTTCGTAACATCCTGCTGGAATCCACCGGCTTTCGTGATACTGCTATTCTGCGGTCTGATTCATATGAAATGCCTATCACGGTGTAGGCCTGTACATATGCTGTTCACTTTGATTTATGTATCACGTGAAATAGATAATGGTTGACTGGAATATATTTCAGAATAGTGGAGGAAATATAGTTTTTATATGTAGGCCTGTGTATTTAATCATTACGGTGTTTCAGGAAAGTCTTGCCTTGCCATTCTAACGTCCTGCATATGGTTGGGGGAGGGGTAGGAAGTGTCTCTTATGACTGCTATTAACCATCCGAGTCGAAATCCTGTTTAGATCAAAATGTATTCCTTCCTCTCCCCTCCCCTCCCCTCGTCTGTATATGTTACCATTATTTCTCTTCGGCTATCATCATGCATCTGTTTACTGATACGTGGCATCATATAAGCATAATAGGCTTGTAGGATAATAGTATTCATACATGTGTGTTTCCATAGAATTCTGTTGCTACAAGGAAGCCAGTAAAATATTTAAACTTATTCGAGTTCAGTTGCCTAACTGTCTTATATAAGACAAGGTTGGAAAAGTACATTAAACGATTATAGGGTCTTTACGGGCGTTCAGTACGTACAATTCGAGCGATTAAACGATTGATTCCACACGTCCTTATACGCTTACTGTAAAAAAAAAATGTAAAGCTATCCCTGTAACAGGCCATGGAGGCCCATAGGGTTGTGAGACGTTGAGAGTGCCACATTATCTAGACAGTCGGCTTACAGGTTGTTAGCCTTACGCGCCGGCCTCCTTTTACCCCGCAGGAAGATTCCTTGTACTCATTTCTGTTAGAGGCTGAGTCGACCTAGGCTCATAGTGCGGCTGGAAGGATTAGACCAATTGAAAAAACTCCACCTCATTGCGACTCGAACCCGCAACCTTCCGGCTTGTAGCAACCAACTACGCTACCGCGTGGCCCCATATTCTTATTGTAGGAAATATATTAATTAGATTGGAAATGTGGGGGGAGAGTAACTCTTGCTTAATCCAAAACAATAAGAATCTTTGAATGAGGTTGCAAGTTTTGTGTATTTTTTTGTAAGTTTTTGTGGGGTGTGGTGAGACTGAGTCCACTTGTTACGTCGGCCACTAATTGGCCTATTGTACCAGCCCCGGATAATAGATGAGTATGGAGAATTGGATGGGATGAGAATTGGAAGGGGGAACCGAAGTACTCGGAGGAAACCTGCTCCATCGTCACTTTGTCCGCCACAGATCCCACAACTTGATCCGGGATCGAACCCGGACCGCCGCGGTAGGAAGCCGGCTATTAACCCCTTGAGCTGTGAGACGGCGTAAGTACTGTGTAAGGCTGTGAGTGTACCTTCCCTCATCTTTGGGTACTGCATAACAATAGGATATCTGACTAACAGTGGCATTGAGTTCCCGTTGGCAACAGAAAAATGTCGCTTAAAACCGGAACGGAACAATAGTATCAGACATTGATTATATAAGCGAGTTCTCATGAGATACCGTAACTCCTTTGTGTGTCATTTAACGGTATTTTTATGTATTCCCCAGTATTTTGCGCAGTATCGAGTTTCCATCGGTGGGTCCAGGAGGTCCTTCAGGAGAAACCAGCAAGTCACTGGAGATGCTGCTCCTGGAACGGACCAAAGCGTTGCAGCAAGCAGAAAGCGCGGCACTGAAGGCAGCAGCTGATCTCCAAGGTAACGCCTGGCAGCAGAAACTGCTCCCTTGTTCTACAGTTCGGAATTAAACCGGCCGTGGGTAAGATAAGATAACTTGGTTCGAAAAATCTCTAGAGGCAAGAGCTCTTGGAAGATCGAGGTGTATGAGAAAGATAATAAAAACTAAAACCGAGTAATGAAATGGCTTGCGAATATGGATATGGACTTAACTGGCTACGGTGAGGAGTTTTTGTGATGACAGTGACAAATCTTCGGATTCCAAGACCGGCTACACAAATATCAGGTACCCAAGAGACAAGTCTGCACTGTGCCTGTAGGCAGATAAATATCTTACCCTGTTTAATAACAGAGAAACTAGAGATTTTTCTAGTAATTTGGTGAACATATTTGGAAACTCGAGATTGTTAAATATTTTTAATTTTGCTGAGAAACTGGACATGTTTCTGATGATTTTCATTGGGGCACTTAGCCTGACCCCCAAATAATTTTATTAACAAATTTATCAAAACAATGGGCATGAAATTATATTATGACGTCACATTTGAACTGAACTTATGTCATGCTATGCGTTAATATGAATTCAGATACAATACAGGTAATGATAGTAAATAATGTATTATATTTTGTTATGTGTTAATTAATTTAAAATGTTCTATTAGGACGTTGAACTAGGAAGTAAAGGGACAGTAAGACCGGATTTGATATCTATTTTATCTTGAAAATTTAATTGTAAAATTATATCAAATTCTATATCAGACGATGTTGTGTAATACAGATTAACTGAGAATAATAATTTAACGACCCGTAGTGTAAGATTTCATTAGCCTTTCCTAGTAGGAATGCCTCAGTACTTCTGTTCAGTTATGCGGTAGGCTATTTTGTTGCTGTTTGCGTATTTGCAGTTAATACTGGCCAGTGGCTGTTTGATGTTGTGTTAACCTTTTTTTTTTACAGTCAACGTATTACTGTATTGCTTGTGACCTTTATCCTACTACCTACACAAACAATTCTCCTTCGGATGATGTGACGTCAGTTTCATTGTAAATGTTTTGTAGATCCTACTTTTATTCCCAACTTTCTTCTTCATGAATTCTTTTTCTTACGACATTTGTTCACACGAAGTTTTGGTTCATGTGAGTAGCAACATATAATTTAAAATTTTGAACCATAACAATTCCCTTGATCTTTGTTGTTTGAGTTACTGAATTTAATTTTCGATCATAATTAGGCCTGTTTTTCTAACCCTGGGGTCCGTCACAATCTGATTTATGTACGTAAATGCACCAAAGTTGTGATCCTCCTGTAACTGTCTTGCAAATACACGTCGCTTAAAGTCCTTCTCTCTGTTGGGTTGCCGCTTGATTGCAAATTATCTTCGCATAACGAACTTATGTCACTGTTACGTGTTTTGTTTGGAATGAAATATATGTTGTGCATTTGCAATTTACGGCGTGTCTTTAATCTAGAAGCATGTTCATTCTACATCGACTCAGTTTAAAGTTCTGTCCTAGATTTCGACAGAAATAAAAATATTGTTTCTGTAAATTTATACTTTCGAAGTCTGATTGTGTAGTGCTGCTTATTTTAGATTTCCCGTGTACGTTTATGTGCCTGCCATTGCATGATGCCTCACTTACCCGTTATCTACTGTGTGCCTCACGTATTTGGTGTTAGTTTCATTTGCTCTGTTGTCTGTCTGCGTGTGAAACAGTTGATGCTCCATTTTTACGTTTTGAGGTGATACGAGTTCTTAGATTTCAACAGAGAGACTTCACAGTGTCTGTGTCCTTTGTTTTCTTGTGTCGAAATATTAGAAATTAGATGAAATATCTCGCTTATTGCCTATCAGGGATGTTAATTGTTATAAGTAATAAATAGTTTAACCCTACGTGACGTCATCAGAATGAATTGTACGTCACATGTTATGCGACACGTTTTAAAAAACAGTCGATTATAATTGTGCTCTTTAATTTTTAATTTACAAAAACGGAAATTTAGGTTTGTGATCCTGTGTGCTAGGATCGCTAAATTACGGAAGTGATACACAACATGCGGTCCGCAATAGGTATAATAATTTTATTGTTAGACTAGTAACTGCTTTCATATCTGTAATGATTAGACCGCAAATTTTAACCCATATTATGTAAATAAGTATTAAAGTATATGTGTCCTGTGTACTAAAACGTAATACATGGGAACTGTATTTAATGCTGTGAACTGCCTATTTTAAAACGTTTTAATGGAGGTATCTGTATTACATCACAGAAAATGTGACTTCCCAGTACCGCTTTGTCATGTGTTACTGTGCGATTGTTCCCACCTGCAGAGGGAAGGTTCGTGGTGCTCTACTATATTTGTTGTGAGTTTATCTTCTCCCCTGCTGTTCGACAGTTGCTTCTTCGGGTCCAGAGCAGGCAAAATTGCATTGTTTTATTGGAACTTTGTAAACACTGAAAAGACAAGACACAGTCCGTGGGTTTATAAGAGAGACTTGAGACTTCTGATGCCCTCGGCTCCTCACATAAATTAAACGCCACATGCAACGAAGAAACAGAAGCCAGATGATGAGAACGATGGGCTAAGAAACGTTATTTTGGTTAACGTACTGACTGAATTGTACCTAAAGAGTGCGAGACGAGACGAGCCGATATTTTGAAGGTTACGAATCAAACTTTTCCATATAAGTAACAAAAATAAATTACTAGTCTGGTTCGTTCACAGAAAATCAAACTCTTGGAGAAAAAACAGTTGTACTAAATGTAAGATTTGAGGTTTTCACGGTGGTGACTATGAAGAGAGCAGTCTTCTGGGATGTGATACCGTGTAGATGTGGTGTTAACTGACGTTTCGGAGGAACGTATCGCCTCCATCTTCAGGGTAGAAGGAAAATAAGAAATCCGCAAGCGAAGAGACCATGAGAAGCGATACAAGCTTCTACCTTCTACCCTGAAGATGGAGGCGATACGTTCCTCCGAAACGTCGGTTAACACTACATCTACACGGTATCACATCCCAGAAGACTGCTCTCTTCACAGTTGTACTAAAATTGGCATTTAATTTCTTATTTGCGGCCTCTTATATGAAAGTATCTAACAACGATGTTTCTGATAAAAGATCGCAACTACTGATTCGGTTATTCTTCGTCAACATTAGTTACTGAAATGTTGTCAAGAAAATAACAGTGTTCTTAATGCAGCCAGCAGGCAAAGGACGGTTTCCTTTATCTTCCACAGGAGAAGAATAAAAATGTATATTGATCAGCAGCGTGGAATTGGTGTTGTATCTTCTTATAGGATACGTGTCGAAATCAAATTTTCGAACACTTCATTCGGGAAAGGTGGGCTAGTTATTTCCGAACGGCTGAGCGCCGACTGCACAAGCATTTAGAGCGACAAATGAAAATGGGAACTACAACTGTCAGCTTTAACGTCAGACCCAGTTCTGCAGTGACTGCCAAGGAGTAACTCTGTTCCTTAAAAAAAATTGTGGAGGAGGGGAGTTAGTACAGAAGTGACGGCTAATGTTGTGAAACCCGGGCTTCCAGATGAAGTTCAGTTAACACCGAAGGAAGACGCAGAAAAAACAGAGTTTCATATACTAAATACCAGGCGTATTGTATCCTGAAGATCTATTGAAACAGTACTAAACAGACTGCAGCTTATACCTGAATTCACTTCATAGTTACGCTGAGACATGTCTGATATCCTGTAGCTGTTGTGTAAGACAGTGCAGGCCACTTCTGTACTGTTCACTTCTTCCTTGACTCCGTGTAAATGGTCAATATACGCGAAACGTTTGTTATTGTTTAAACTGTACTTACTTCGACTGTAGGTGAGAGAGTTTGCTAATAGTTTAACCAACATAGCGGAAATTTAATGGCACTTTATGTGTTAAATGGTCAGTGAAATCTGTGATATTGTTTTATCAGTTTGCTTTTCTTATTAGCCTAATGCTATCTTCTTACCTCTATGCAGCCTATGCTTTTAGTGTAACGTAGAGTGCATACGTTTCTTTCTTAAGTATAATGAATAGACTGGAACACTCTTCCTCTCTCCGTATGTATTGAATTGTAGGAACGGTTAATAGGACACGTCATGTCTTTGTAATAAAATTACTAATTTGGCTTCGTTAAGCTTTCCTGTACCATCTAACTCGTTACTGAATATGGTCGGGCTTCACTTCCATTTATACAATCAGTGACTCAATTTGATCGAAGTGGTCTTTAATGGGGTTTTTCTTCTTGTTGTTCTAGGGAGATGGGACGACCAAACACTTTCATATACATTGTAGTTCTCTTTGCAACTCCCTGTGGCAGTGGCTTTCAAATTGCGGGAATTTTGGAAATATTTTGACCCATGATTTTATTTAAAAAAAGAACTGCGTGAGGCTGAGAAACTTTTACGTTGTTTATGTCTTGCGTTCGATGGTTTGGAATTTGTTGATCATTTATGTAGACAGTTGAGCTTCCGTGGGATTTTGTTAGCTCGGTTTGATATTGTGAAGAATAACACATAGATCCAGCTAAGGTACAATGCATTACGACGTGTGCCGAGTGAGGCTTATGCATTAGATTTCAACTAATTAATAAACACGTCACAGTTTAACTTTTTTGATGAGACTAAGTCTGCATTCTCTCTAAACAGAAAAATTGGGAATTTTTATTTTCCTTCTTGAAATTTTGGGGAAGTATGAAAGCTACTGCTGCACGATGATTAAAATTGTAGGCAGTACAAATTGCCTTCCCTCCATATCTTTCCAGGTAGTACCACTACAACCTCGACCCCGACTACGACTGCGTCACATCATCTGGTGCAAGACTCCCCTTATCAACCCCCTCCCCCTCCACCATCCCATCCAGCTCATCTTCCTCTGTCGAACCATTCCCTGGAACATTCCTCGACAGTACCGCCCCCACCGCCTCCTCCGCCTCCACCGCCGCCACCTTCTGTCCCTCCGTCAGCAATGCTTTTCCCGCCTCCACTACAAAACGTGGAAACTTTCGGTTCATTTCTTGGTGAAGAGATTGTTGCCAATTGGCGACGGTCTCTGGAGAGAACCATCCTGAGTCAGAGCCATGCGGCAGTCATATCTTCCGCTCAGCATCAGCAACAACTAAGTATCCACTCCCCAACAGATACTCAGCAGCCATCTCCAGCAACCCCCAACTCCACCCACCAGCAGCCGTCGTCAGCGGACAGCAACAAGCCTGAAGGCTCCACATCCCCGCACAACAGACCGCCTTCGTCTGCGACCCCGTCGTTCCCTTGCACGTCGTCTCCTACGTCACTGTCGTTAGTGAACGCGACGACAGCGATATCGTCACCGTCAGCGACCACAACGACGACAACGACAACGTTATCATCAGTGGGAGATAGCGGAGCGCCGCTCCATCACCACCTCATGAACGGAAACCCTAAGACGCCTCCCGAAGACGCGTCGTCTTCAGCGTCAACAGCTAGTGCATTGTGTAACAGTAGCAGCCATTTACTGTCCAGTGTGAGTTCTAGTAACAATAATGTGATCCCACCGCCCCCAACGAGCACGCCCGTCAGTGTGGCGGCAGGACTCAGTTTCCTTAGAAATGACGATAATATGAAAAGTCCTTTTAGGTTCGACGATCCTCGAAGTCCTTTTCGTTTTTCGGAAGATGGTGGATCAATGACTCCAAGTGGTGTGATGGTAGGACGTTTAGGTGAGTCTCTGATACCGAAAGGAGACCCGATGGAAGCAAGGTTGCAGGAGATGTTGAGGTACAACATGGACAAGTATTCCACACAAAATTTGGACACTCTGCATATATCGAGGAGGGTGCGCGAACTCTTGTCCATTAATAACATTGGCCAAAGATTGTTCGCTAAGTACGTTCTTGGATTATCACAAGGCACCGTCTCCGAGTTGCTGTCCAAACCGAAACCGTGGGATAAGCTCACGGAGAAAGGACGGGATAGCTACCGGAAGATGCACGCGTGGGCGTGCGACGAGAACGCTGTCCTACTCCTCAAGTCACTCATCCCAAAGAAAGGTAAGTCAGTTCCTGTTATGGGAAACAGCTTAGTATTAAGATAGAGGGAATGTAATTTGAAACTATTAGAACTTTGTACCCAACTTACATATGCCATATACGCGGTGCATATACTAATTGAAGAAATCACTGCATGATACTGAAGTATATAATATTTCATGTTATATAACACCTGTCAATTAACGATCTGCTCTGCTTTTCAATTTATGACGCTGCTAACGTGGCAGTTTGCCGGCTACTGAACTGGCGGTTTCAAGGAAGCGTATCTCGGCAGAGCATTATCATGTAATGAAAACCCTGTACTTTTGTGTTCTCTGTTTTCCCTCGTTTCTCTCTGTGTCTGGGCTTGTTGCTAGTGATCAGGACCGGTCGTATAGTGCAAAAACCTCTGCTTCGTTGCTTTGTAACTGTTTAATTAATAAATCCTTCACTGTGCAGAAACGTGGCGATGATAGGAAATTGATGGACGAGAATCCATGTATGTAATAGCCAAACCTTCGTCCGTCAGTGTCCAGTTAGTGAGTGAGTGCCCCCTCGAGTCACCCCCAGTAGAAGGTGAGTGATCAGTAGCAGACCCCTCGTCTCGTGGAAGAGGAGGCCCTATTTAGAAACACGTAAAAAGTCTTGCAAAGGACAAAAATATGGTCATGGGTCCCGAGGGACACAAAACCAAGATTGACTGTGCTGGCTAAGACGGCATCGTGAAATAACAAAGTGGAACAGTGAGACGAAATAAACGACTATCAGATTCTGAAGAAGGACGTTTCCCTATGCATTGGGTGGATTGCGCAACTGGCACAAACCTAAATTCAGAGTCACCTTCGAAGGTGTAATGTAGTCGGATGAAAGTCAATATATCGCTTCCATCTTCAGAGTCGAAGTGTAAGTCAAGGAAGTCCTACCGACTGTGTATAAGATTAAGGAACTAAATAGCGGCCAAGGTCCAACTAAAGGACTATAGATAGATAGATTATTATTATTATTATTGTTATTATTATTGCTAGTGGGGTGGGACTAAGTCCCTTGTACTGCAGCCACTTCTGGCCTATTGTACCAGCCCCAGATGATAGGTGAGGGTGATTGTGGAGCAATTGGTGGAATGAAGATTGGCAGGGGAAACCGAAGTACTCGGAGTAAACCTGCCCCACTGACACTTTGTCCACCAAAAATCCCACTTGACCAGACCCGGGATCGAACCCGGGCCGCCCCGGTGGGAAGTCAGCGACTAACCGCTTGAGCTAAGGCGCGGCCATAGATAGATTCTATTTGCCTACTTTAAAACAGGCCACAACCCCCATCCGCCATGATTATTGTCATTTCACTGTTCGCGATTTTTCTGCTTGACACGATTAGCTGAGGTGCTGACAGGCAAGTAATTCGAACAACCAAAGAAATCATTGACAGGCAGGTCACAGTTACAGGTATTTATTATATGGCTTGTATAATTGAACACTATTCCATGAAGGCTTGTGCGGGGAAGATAACCTCGTAACCTCGGCTAGGATGTTTAGAATTTCTACCAACATACTCAGTTCCATACATAACTGTTTGCTCTCAATTTCTGAAAATACTACGAGAATCTGTTCTGGTTGTAGCCGCCTGGATTATGACACAATATGGCATTATAGGTGGATGCCAGTGTTTCGGAGGAACATGCTGCGTCCATCTTCATATTTCGGTCATGTTGTGGAGTATACTGATCCTTCTAGAAAAATAAATATCGGGATCATTTGTTTTCGTGGTTATTTTTGGTAAGGCTCCATAATTGTGTTTGACAGAAATAAAAAGCCTGACTTAATCAGTATATTTTGAAGAGACAGTTCGTGGCAGCATTTCAAAAGATGTTTCAAACGTTAAGGATTAAACCTGAAGGCTGCTTCTGAAGAGGAAGTTTTAATTAATGGTTATCGATTTAGATTGTTCTGGGCTAGACATTTGTTCCTCTCGTTCCACATTTTTGGTTTTCATCCAATCCTCCCCCTTCCCTTTTTTTCACAAGTGAAAAGAAAAGTAGAAGATGTATAGTAGCCGTAAATCAGGATCCTAATTTTGACGCAATTTTAATGGCCCTTCGCTAAGGCAACGTTTAGATTCTTGCAGCTTTTTGCTTGTTTTACATTGGGTGATTTTATATGAGTTCACAATACTGACGCTATATTCACCCTGAATGTGTTGCACTGTGTTCAGAATCAATATGTATGACAATTGAAAACAGTCACAGCGCACAGAATTTATGAATCCTTCATGATTCAGACATCGTGATTTTCCTTTGTATTCAATGTGATCTTAATTTTCCCAGAATGATGCGAATTCTTCCATAACTAGCTAGCCTGTGAAAGTCCCAGAAAGCGCCTTGCCAGTAACACCAAAGCCATCCGTTGGACACGACAACAACCAGTTCCATCCTTTTTCCTTGCAATATTTACATTTTTTCAGTGGCTCTTCCAGTCCATTCAGAGCCCTGGCCTCTTATTCGGTTCCGTAATCATTTTACACAGACGATAAGACTCTATGGACGAGTGATCAGCCAGTCATAAGGCCACTACCTAAACACAGGACAACACAAACACAGAATAAACGCATACACACACCAAATATCTATGCCCTGAGTGGGATTCGAACCCACGATCCAAACGTCCAAGTGAGCGAAGACAGTTCATGCATTAGACCGCGCGGCTACTGTGACAGGCCCAATATTTCCATGTATCAAAGTAAAAATGGTAAAGTTCTCCCTGTACTTAACTAATTCAGCAATACGCCATAAAGGCGTATGGGGGAGTGGATGTACAGATCCACAGTTTCTTGACCGCGGCACTGGTTGGAGGTGAGTGATCAGCTTCACGCCCCGGCCGCTTTACCAACGGGGAAAGAGCCCCCCGGTACCCATTGGATAGGGGGTTGGGTCGTCCAGCCAGTAGCCAGTCGCTATACCGACTGAGCTATCCCAGCTCCTCAGTATTTCCATGCATACCAAAATAATATCTGTTCATATAAAGTTCTGGTAATTTGGAAATGCACCATTATTTGTAGTTATGAATTTTGAGAAATAAGTCATGATATAACCTTTTGCCTTTAGGTAATAAAATGGATTCTGGACATTAATATTGGGAAGCTTATGTCTGAAAAGTTAAGGGCTTGTAGTCACTCAGCCTCAAAGATACATCGCCTAGTTGTATGTGCGTCAATTTATTTTGCCATTTACGAAAATTAATCACAATTTAAAGTAAGATTATATCTCATAATAAATAAGTTATATTTGGTTAGGAAAGGATACAACCGCTGCAAGCCATTTTAACTGCTCTGCCACTCATGATACAAACGGAAAAGAATCAAAAGACAACAGGAGTTTTGTGATGATCTTTATTATGGTAATGCGTTGAATAGACTTTGGAAAATGCGAGAGAAATAATGACGAATCTTACATGATTGCTGTCTGGCAGTTTCTGCTTGCTTACATTACGGCTGATGAACTACGAGTATTTTTAGAAACAAAATATGATCATCATAATAGTAATGAACTTTAATCGTCAGCCATTGTTGTGGTTTCTGATGCACAGTATCTAGGGAGATTATCAGTTGTGTTCTCTGTACCTGCTGCGTTTCCTTTTGTTCTTATTCCTTTATGCTATTATAATTTATATTAAAGATGAATGTTATTAATTTTTTGTTTATTTACAGTAAAAAACGCCCCATGTTAAGGGAGAGAAATTGAATAAATCACAAGAATGAGATTATTATTGTTATAAATGAATGATTACAGGTACATACCGTAAAGTTATCGATGTTTCTCTCACGTATATATAATCTTTCTGGTCTAGAAAAGAGAGATTAACGGCCGTGGGGATCCGTTACGCTGACCACGCGACGCCTTCTATCTGCTAAAGTTGGCACTAACTTCCCCGACAAGCCGCGGTCGCTCGGTCGGTATAGTTCGCTTGGGGACTAGAGGCGACGGAGGTTGGGGTTTATATATAATCTTTAAGACGAGCGGGCTCATACGTTAGTTAGAATTCGTGCAGTCATAAGTGCTAAGCACAACTAGCCTCCGACATTTAGTCCTCCATCAAAAGTCTACGCCTCGTGAAATGTATTGTCGTACTCTCTGCCGTAGGTTGATCAGAAGAGCACCTAGTGGGGAGTAATTTCACCGAACTCGTAAAAGGAGCTCTTGAATTATCACGGCCTTGAATATCATTATCTTCTGGAATATGATGCCCTGTAGTCCTCGAATATCATTATCTTCTGGGATATGACGGCTTGTAGTCCTCGAATATCATCTGGGATATGACGGCTTGTAGTCCTTGAATATCATGATCTTCTGGATATGACGGCTTGTAATCCTTGAATATAATTATCTTCTGGGATATGACGGCCTGTAGTGTTGAATGTCATTATTTTCTGGGATATGACGTATTGTAATCCTCGAGTATCATCTTATGGGATATGACGGTTTCTAGTCCTTGAATATCATGATCTTCTGGGATATGACGGTAGAAGTTCGTCGAAGCTTCAGAGGAATGTACTGTCTCCATGTTCAAGGAAAAACTGAACTTTGTACTTGCTTAGCATATCTTAAACTCTGAAGATGGAGGCATTGCGTTCCCCAGAAAGGCCAGTGAACTTCTTTAAACTAACAGACCACAAGTCGTCACATCCAGGAAGATGGTTGATTATCGCTGTGAGAATATAAAATCCAACATATCTAAACTTTCTCTTTATCATTATAAAGAGACAGCAAAGCATCAAGTAAGGGAAAGAGACCAGTTTGCCATGCTCATAACCAAACTGGCAGTCTTTTGCAATCTGTTCTCTAGTTCTTGCCTAACTGTCGCAATTGTAATATGTGAAATACTGATACTATGTTCTTCTTGTGATGTTTAGGAGGAAGTCTGTTCCTTCAATACAATATTAAGGAGCTACATCAGTCTAGCTATCTATCTATCTGTCCGTCCGTCAGTCGCTTCAATTACGGTTAATAGTAGAAGAGGCTATAAGCTTTGCATTATGGACGTGATGTACAATTGGGCAGGTTTCGAGAAAGTCAGCGAGGGCCCAATGCCACCGGCTGGAGCCGCGTGTGGTTCGCCTTTCCAGCAGCACCACCTCAGTGCTCTGCACTTCCGACCCTTAATGCTGGCTTGATTATTCCTGTTGTGTATGGTCTTGTTAGGAAATCTGAAGACAAAAATGTAGTTTGCTCGTTGCTTTGCAAGGGTGTGAAACTTGGTCTCTCGCCTTAGGCGAAGAACATAGATTGGCTGTTCTTGAATTCAAGGTGTTGGGAATATTTGAATTTAAGGTTAAATAGTGCTGTATAATATTGATGTTCGCCAAATATTGTTATGGTGATAAAATGAATGGTAATAATATTCGAGGGAACTGTAGCACGCATGGATGAGATAATACATACATAGTCTGTAAACTGGAAGGAATAAACCACCCTGGATACTTAGGAATAGTTTGTGGATAATATTAAAACGAATCTTAAAGAAAGAGATTGTGAGATTGTGGAGTGGATTTATCTGACTCCGTCAAGAGTCTGCTGACGGGCTCTTATGAAGAGATATTTTACCTTCCGGTTTCATAAAGGGCGGGGAAATTCTTCAGCAGCTCAACGAATATCGACTTCTAAATGGCTCTGTTCCATAAAATTGGTTACGCGCCGTAAACGTATGTGCTACTGCAGTGCATTAAAACCAAGAAGGTCTGGTCCTTTAATTGTCAATGAGAAACACGTTAAGCGCATGTTTGAAGATTGCATATGCACGATTTACTTGCTGACCGACACTTGTTCATCGCTCATGCACGCCAACTTCTTGAGGATACCCCTTGAGTTGTACGTCATGCCTTAATTATACTAAACGTTTCTGGTTCACTAATTACATTATTCTGAGTATCGACAGGTCTTAGGGTTAATTATCCCGGTCAAACTTTTTTTCTTCTTGCTTGAGATTAAGGATTTTCTTTCTAATAACCAATAATTGAGGTAATTTTGACTGCTAACTCTTTAACTTAAACCACCAGAGGCGCTGGATTGGTTCGGTGTATATTGATGGTAGTGAATGAAACACGAAGCATAGTGGCGCATGAGTACTCTTATATCGTAACAGCGGAGTTAATTATAGCTTTTTAAATTTATTTTGAATCCTCTGTTTTTATAAAATAAAGAAACAGATTATTAAACGATCTGCAGTTAACAAGGGGACACGCGGTATCGTAGTTGATTCAGGCACTATGCTACAAGCCCGAAGGTCGCGCGTTCGATTTCTGATGAGGCCATTGGATTTTTTTATTTACCTGAACCTTCCAACCGCACTATGGCCGTTGGGTCGACACGGCCATTAACAGAAATAAGTACCAGGTATCTTGCTGTGGGGTAAAGGGCGGACGTCGCGTAAGGCTGACAACCTCACCGCCATCTATGAGCTGATTTTCTACAAGATATGGGCCCCTCGACACCTCACAAACCCAATGAACTTCACCGCCTGTTAGATAGCTTTACCTTTACCTGCAGTTAATAAGGACCGCCTCTGTGGTGTAGTGGTCAGAGTTCCTCGCTACATACCCAGAGGTCCCGGATTCGATTCCCGGCGGTACCAAATTTTCTGAGAAGTAGTGAGTCTTGAACGGGGTCCACTCAGTCTCGGTAGGATAATTAAGGATCCATTTCAAGGAAATAGCGGCTCGGTTTAGAAAACCGAGATTAACGGTACGTGGGGATCCGTTGGGCTGACCACGTGACACCCTCTATCCGCAAAAGTTGGCACTAACTTCACCGACAAGCGACTGTCGCTCGGTCGGTATAGTTCGTTTTCGGAATACAGGCCACGGTTCTTTTTTTGCATTTGATAAAAATGTCGAGCCTAGTGGCCATTACGTGCCCCGGGCACATCAACCGAATCGACTTCAATCAAGTTGAATCGAATATAACTCGCTACGATGATGCAACGCCAGACCCACTTGTTGTGCACGGAATTCTCTTTACCTTCGTCGCCTTGCTCGCGTCTGTTCGATTCGAATGAAGCTGAAATTGTGCCTTTGAGATAACTTAGTGAATCAGACTTCCTTGGACTTCCTCAGACACCATGGTCAAGAGTTCGCACCTAGCGCGATGCGTTGGTGTTGTTATAACAAGTTTCTGTGTTGCCTTATATCAGTACACAGCTTGCAGTGGCTTGAATTTCCAGCAAAGGAATTGCACACCTGTAGGAAACCTGTGTACAGAGGGCTGCAAGCGTCAGGTGGGGCTGTGGAAACAAGAAGTGCGAGTAGAAACAGCAGTAGTTCTATAGTGACTGCTTGCAGTTCATCTCAAGGAACGAGTGGTTACATCATAACTGCGACGGTTAGACTCTGGTTACTTTTTGCGAAGTCCCGAATGCAGTATCGGCTGGCTTCATGCGAGATTCGTGGTCTGGATTGATCTGGCTTAGGATAAGGACCACCACGGTAATGAACCTTCGGGTTCCATAAAAAGTTGGGAAATTCTTGAGTAGCTGAGCAACTGGTGGCTTCTCAAGAGGGACTCAGCTCTATGGAATTAGTGAGTTAGTCTAGTGGGGAGGCCGCACCATAGCTCAAGCGGCTAGTCGCTGGCTTCCCATAACTGCGGCCCGGGTTCGATCCCGGATCTAGTCAAGTGGGGTTTGTGGTGGACAAATTGGCGCTGGGGTATGTTTTCTCCGAGTACTTCGGTTTCCCCTGCCAATCTTCATTCTACTAACTGCTCCACAATCACCGTCACCTATCATCCTGGGCTGGTACAATAGGCCAGAAGTGGCCGCAGTGCAAGGGAGTCCCACCCCACTAGCAATAAAAAAAAATAGTCTAGTGGAGATCGAAGTGGTAATGGAGTAGGTATTCTCTCTGCATTTCTTTGGTTTTCCCCTGCTAGGCTTCATTTCACCATTGCTCAGAGAGCGTTGTCACTGTCGCCCGAGGCATGCTCTGACCAGACAGCACGTTGCCACATCCTTCAAGTTGAAAGCTTCAGCTCTGGTGCGGCACTTGTCTCCTTGCAGAGTAAGTACTTTTTATGAAGGGAATACAAATCATTAACTATTTAAACCAATTTCTGTATACAAATTAAAATCAAATTTGACATTCATTTCCAAAACGAATATTTGACAGTGCCACTGACACCTCCAAGAAGCAAGTTGGTTCAAGAATTCCCGACTGCCTTAGCGAAGATATTTCGTGATTTTTCTCAAACCCCCCCCTCTGCAGGCAAAGGTCTGTATAGTACCCTTGATAGGTCACGCGGGATCGCTTCCTTCCACATCTTTCTACTTGATTATCCAATGATTCGACATTGCATAGTCTGAGTTACTCTTGCTGTGTTACAGCGGCAGAGAAATACACTGGACGGAGCATTAGTGCAACGCAGAGCTTACAGACGGAAGGGTTCTCTCCCGTAGAAATAAAAAACTCCTTGCTGTTACGTGGGAGGGAGCTGTTGTATTACGCAATTTAATAAACTAAAGTAAAAAATGTGACACTTTAAATATACTACAAATAAAGTAAATATATCTTATATATACCGACCGAGCGACCGCCTCTTTTCGTCGAAGTTAGTGCCAACTTTAGCGGATAGAGGGTGTCGCGTGGTCAGCGCAACGGATTCACACAGTCGTTAGTTTCGGTTTTCTAGACCGGAGCTGCTATTTCCTTGAAATAGCTCGTCCATTATCCTCACAAGGCTGAGTGGACCCCGTTCCAGACCCACTACTTCTCAGAAAATCTGGGTAGCGCCGAGAATCGAATCCGGAACCTCTGGATCTGTAGCCAGGAACTCTGGCCACTAGACCATAGAGGCGGTCGGTATAATTCGCGTGCGGACTAAAACCACGGAGTCTTTATATCTGATATATACATCAGCGTTTTAAAATTGAATATTCTGAGATTAAATTTCCAAACAGAAACACATTCAAACGGTACTGATCTGGCAACATTCTAATTACATTGGGAACTCAGCTGCACTGCATACGAAAATATTTCTGCTTTGTTACAACCAGAAACAGTTACGTTAGAGTACGTATATCCGGCTCACAGACCACGAGCTATGGACGGAACATATAGCACGCATGAAAGCTATAGGATAATAGTGACGGATTTTGTGATGGTGGATATGAACTCTTTGGTTCAGTAAATGGTAACTTTTTGATCAGGAAAATGACTGTTGAATGCTTAAAGAAGGTCCTTTGATAAAAAGTTCGGGTGTTGTTAGTTTGTTGCAAATTCTAAGCCACACCATGATGATGTAGTGCGTCATTAAACAGGCTCGACCGTCATTAACATAAACCTCTAATTCACTGCGCGTTGCTAGAAAGACAAGTCCTAATTTTATTCTTCACCTGGGATTTTCTGGTTGGGTGGTGACTTTAGCTTTGACGTGGTGATTGAGTGATGACATGGGTTCCTGCTGTCACAGATTTACATGCCCAAGCCTTCGTTTTCGTCCTCCATTTCTTTTTCTACGTCTTTAAAATAAATTACATATCTATTTGTATTCCATTCGTTCAACGTTCCCATCTTAGTCACGTTTCAGAAATAACATGGATGTTAACTCAGCAAATCATAGCGCGGCTCTATGCCTCTAACCTTGCTTTCTGAGCTGGCTCGAGACCGACTTGGAATTGATATTATAGAAGGCCAAGTCATTCCGGTGTATTCTGAATAACAAGGTCTCGGAGAAACTATTATTTATCTTTAGCAACTGTTTCTTATCCCGCTGTAAGCACTCAATTTGTGTTTTCTTAAACACAAACGTAGTTTCTGGAAAGTATTAACAGATTTTGTTCATTTTATATATCGTATGATACTTTCGGTGCTGGCACAAACACTCTCGTGCGCTTCTTTCAGCGTGACCTCTATGAAATATTATTCGGATGTTACTGAGCAGGTAGACTTAAGTGGTAACACACTCTGTAATGTGCTCGAAAAGTGTCCGGTTTGAATCTTGGCTGCGAAACCGACAAGCCTGACGGAGGGATTTCATGTTTTCCCCCAGCCTCTCTTAGGCAGATGCCTTGAATTAACGCGCTATCGCTTCCTGCCACATCCTCTCCAATTTTCCTTTCCTATTTACTTACCACTTGGCTATAAAAAAAGGTAAAAGCAAAGTTATCCCTGTGCTTAACTAATTAAGCACTACGCCATGAAATCATGTGCGGGAGTGGCTGCATAGATCCACATTTTCTTGACCTCGACACTAGCTGAAGGTAAGTAGTCAGCTTCTCGCTCTGGCCGCTTTACCCCCGGTGTCTATTGGATAGGAGACTGGGTGGGTCCCAGAGCCTGTCTGGACGACGTGGAGAAGAGAAAATATTTTACCCTACCGGGACTTGAACTCCGACCTCTCGATCCTTCAGTCCGTAGCCACTCGCTGTACCGACTACGCTAACCCGGCTGCCAAATACCAGGCTGTACAGTTCTCAGTGAACTGTGGGCTCTTTTATGATGGATACTCATTCTTCTCTGATACTTTCCCTCTCTGTCTGGCGTCCATCATTTCTTACCCCCCCCCCTCGAGGTGAGGTGGTTAGCTTCAGGTCAGCTCCTATCTTAGAAGACTGGGAGCTACCCTTCAAACTATTTAGCTTATGTGACCCTGCCATGATCTTACGGCCCAGCTAGCATAGCTGTTCTGTGCTTGGGGCACGCAAACCTCTTCACCACTTTAAAGTACTAACCCAGAAGAGAAATTCGCTCCTGTTATGAAATCAGTTGACTTTATAGAGTTCCTAAGAGCCTTATTTAGGAACCCACAAATAAATAAGTAAATAGATAATTGAATGTTAATTCATAAGTCTGTTGTTGAAAATTTTATTTTCCTCAGTTTGCGAAATATAGGCATAAATAAAACATAATATTTAAATGGATATCAAACAAACAGTGTATGATGAGCTGGACTGGATTTGTTTAGCACATATATAATGAACTTTTGTGATTACAGTGATGAACCTCCTCCTTCCATAATAACAGTTTTCATCCGCCGAGCGAGACACATATGAAGAGAAGTACAGTATGCGCCAAAAATGCAATACTGAAACTCGTGCATCTCAAACGCGCATGTGCGTTTGTCGACGGGGCATAGCTCCAGCCGCACGTGTTCCCAGTAGTTAAAAGGAAGTTTTGTTGTGCGGTTGTTGTTGGAAATGGGTCTCTCGACGGAGGAAAAAGTATTCATAGTTGAGTATTATTACCGCTCATACGGAAGTGGTCGCCAGACAACTCGCTTCCTTGGTTTTGAGCGACCAGATGTTACCGTCCAGAAACCGCTACACAGTACACGTGTGACGGTACGGTGTGCCGTCTCAGCACACGGTATATTAGGCCCTTATTTCATTGAGGATGAGGAAGGCAGTGCTCTTACCGTCACCCAAGAACGCTACAGGGACATGGTGATCGGACCATTTCTTCAGGATCTGAGAAGGTTCTGTCGTGCAAGAGGCTTTCACATGAATAGACAGTGATATCAACAGGACGTCTTTTCATTTAAATACTGTGGGTTTTGGCGCATACTGTATTTCATGAATTTCAGGGGAAACAGCCGTGGACTATTTTACATGTTTCTTGCTACGTATGGGGAACACCTAAGAGAGTTTTTATTCGCAGAACTAGGATACCAGGCTCTGTGATTGCCCTTTTTGTAGTTCAGTATCGAAAATATGCATGATTAACAGCAAATAGGGCCCGTAACAACATTCGGGATCGATTTTTAGCCCTAAGAAGAGGGCCTACTTAGTGTTAATAATGTGGCTGTCGATCTAGAACGATCTAGAATGCTTCCTCCTTAAACATTTGAACAACACTTTCAGAATTGAAGGCTAGAATGGAAGCAGAGAGAACAAGAAGAATTGTTTTGGATTTCCGACAATTAATCGTGCTTATGTCTACTGATGCGTAGAAAATTCATCTTCTTGGAATGAAGCGTTCCCGCTTTTATTAGTTATTCTCATAGCAGCAGCTTTTCTATATTTTCCAACAGGAATAATGTATTCGTGTCATTATAATTCCTTTTAACGTCCATGTGTTTCTCGTAATATGTTGCTTAATATCTCTGTAATTTAGTAGGTTTTTCTTATAGTGAAGACGTTATTACCATATTAATAAAGTGCTTAACTTCGGGTAAGGAGTCGGTATAGCGACTGGCTACGGGCTTCACCACCCAGGGGTCGGAGTTCGAGTCCCGATAGGGTCAAATAATTTATCTTCTCCACGTCGTCCAAACCGGCTCTGGGGTCCACGCATCCTCCTATTCAATTGATACCGGGGGCTCTTTCCCCGTGGTTAAAGCGGCCGAGGCATGAAACTGACCACTCGTCACCACCTAGTGCCGAGTTCAAGAGAATGTGGATCTATACATCCACTCACCCATACGCCTTCATGGCGTAGTGCTTAATCAGTTAAGCACAGAGACAACTTTACCTTTTTATAACTCAGGGTATTTGTTGTAAACTATGGAAGGATTATCTAGTAATCTAGCAACAAATCAGTGATTGGTATCGAGTGCCATTCTGTGGGCGTGAAATGTGGTCCGTCGCTCCGGAGGAAGAACATAGTTTGAAGTTATTTTAAATTAGGCTGCTGAGGAGAATAATTGGACGAAACAGGTACAAAGTAACCGAGGATGGTCAGGAACTTCATAACTTCCAGTCTTTACCTAATATCATTAGGATGAATAAATCAAGGTGCATGATGTGAGCAAGGCATGTACCGCCCATAAGAAAGGAGAAATTGCGTACAATATTGATCAGAAAATCTGGCAGGAAGAGACAAATTGAAAGACCTAGACCTAGACGGGAGGACCATATAGAAATGGTTCTTAAAGTGTTAGGATGTGAGGATGAGGACTGGATTCTGGCTCAGGACAGAGACTAGCGGTAGGCTCTTGTGAGTGCAGTATTGAACCTAATGGAATTTCTAAATAAACCGAGCAACTGTTGGCTTCTCAAGAAAGACTCGCTTCGTGGAGTAACATAAAGGTAAAATTGTCCCGTTGCTTAACTTATTAAGCACTACTCCATGTAGGCGAATGGGGGAGTGGATGTAAAGATCCACATCTTCTTCTCGCTTAATGTAGTTTGTTAGTTAATTATTTGGCCCGTCAAGAAAAGCGATAAGAGAAGGGACACGAACCTATTCGGTTTATAAATTTTAACTTAAATAACACAAGTTTTAAAGAACTTTAATATACCAAGACAACCGCTGTAGTTGTGAAAACTTTGGATTTTGTATATATTGTGCATTACAAACATTGTATGTGTATATATTTTAACATTCAGAACACCCATTGTAATAGCGGTTTCCAAAGAGTATCGATGTCCCTCTGATGATGGTCTATAGGGACCGAAACATGTAAGGGTGTTAAGAATTGAAGTATTAAAAACTTCAACAGTCACACTGGACGGAGTTGTTTTATCTTTTATAATTATTTAGTTGGTACCGAATACCTCATTGGCATATATTTAATTTTATTTATATTTGTTTCCTTGATCTTCTGTTAACTTCTTTATTTTAGACAGGCTGGTTCTGAAACAAGGGGGCAGGAAAAATTATAATTTGGCTGTAGGAAAGTTATATTTCATACGAAGTTGATAATATTTGCCTTTTCTGGTCTCTTGACACTGTAAGTCTGGCATTCGGGGAAAACTAGTAGTTGCGGAATATATCTTACAACTTAAACAAGAAGTTCTGGTAAGAACTAGAAAACGATACGTCCAAGAATTCTCTTGTTGCATGTGTATTCATTGCCGTTATAACTTGTTTACCCAGCCGTTGCCTAGGAACGATGGTGGTTACACATACAGACACACAAATTGATGGGAGCGTTTTATTTAGTACGCCATTGAGATGGACTCAAGTGCCATGATATATATACGAAGTTTCATGAGTATTGTTTCAGGCATTCAGAAGTTAATAAGGGGAATCACAGACACATAAACATGATGGAGATCTCTAAGCCTACTTTTATTTTGTTTTCTTTTCAAAACAAGGAAAGTACGAAATAGCAAATGAAATATGTTTTTGAGATTTGTCGTGTGCTAAGTGGGCCTGAAAATGAGCTCTGCAGGACATCAGATCAGCGCGCTGATTACACTGTCAGACCGAACTGGGAAGTAACGAAACGCAAAACAATCAGTTGTGGTTGTTGCTTCATTTAACGACGCTTGTAAAGCATGTATTATACCTAATGGGGTCAGATAATTATGAAAGAGAACTTGGAAGTTGTGCAGAACAAAGCTGGCTTTGCCTTTATAAGCTACTATGTCAATATTCGTCTAGAGGGTCTAAGGAAAATCATGTAAAACCGAAATTAGGATTAGCTGCTTCTGGCAGAGAGTCAAAACCGGAAGTTCAACACCCCGATTCTGCGGTCGATGATTCCGTAGCATATTTAGTATACTGACTGATCTACCCGGGGTTCGTAAGTTTTTATGAAGCATTGGAGACGAAAGTTTCAGTGTGAGCTGAGTCTGCGGATCCTAAATCAGCAATAGGGATACAGGTTTCCTATTCTTTCATCGTCTTCATTATCCTGAACTGTGGGACTGTGAATTCTATTTTTTTATTAAATTTTTATTTTACAATCTACTCGATATACATAATTAGAGTAATTAGTAAAAGGGATGGGTGTATGTAATATTGAAGCAGGTGTCATCCTCCGATGATTCTCTGGTGCTTATCTAATGAGATCCTCTGGCCACATTCTGTTTAGTCTTCTTTTTATTGCTGGTTGGTTGAAGAGATTTCTTATTAGTTGCTTGTTGTTTTGAGTGGTCCGGTTTTTGTGTTTCTCCGCATATGCTCTGATGACTTCTGTTACATATGCTATGCTTAGATCATTGTGTAAGGTAGCGTTTGATACGTACCAGGGAGCATTAACTAGTTTTCTTAGCGTTTTGGATTGGAACGTTTGGAGAATTTTTGTGTTGGAAGGTTTGCTGCAGCCCCATAACTCTATCCCGTAGGTCCAGACTGGTTTGATTATCGTTTTATATAGGATTATTTTGTTTTCAAGAGACAGCTGTGATTTTTTGTAGATTAGCCAATTCATATTTCTGGTTTTGAGCTCTAGTTGTCTTCTCTTAGCTTTTATATGCGTTCTCCACGTTAGTGAGAATTCTGTTATGTGTCGTATTTAACTTGTTATGCTAAAAATGTTGTGTCTATCCATGCTTAGATGTGTGGTAATTTCGCGACGATATATTATCTGCTGAAGTCATGGTACTCCTTGTGATTTGATAGTTAGTGATAAATCGTATGGGTCATCTACACCGAACCGTCCATTATTCAGTCTGTCCGTCCTAACCGATATCATAAGGGTGCAAAAGCGAAACAACTTGCGCGTCTATCGACCTTATCTTCATCGCAGTTATGAGCAATTCTGTTTATAGATCTCTTTGTCATTATCAAATAAATATTTGCAGTTAAAATGTTGCAGTATCACTTAACATTCTTTTTGTGTGTGTGTGGATGCTTCTATTTCTCCATATTGTAAGTCTCTTCAGGTTTTAAAAATGTGTTCGACTCATTTCTTGGTATTGGTCCAAGTATGAGTAGGGCGGTCTTCTGCTACATTGCCAACTGGGGCTTGTGATCAGAAAAACAAGCAGTTGGTCCCATCACAACAACTTAAAAGAAAACATGCGAAATGGAAAATAACAACGTGGCAACAACGTCAAACCCTTGGGTTTCATGACGATTACTAATGAATGATTGTAAAATATGAAATTTGCACTGTGACTCACAGACTAACAGTAGGCATGGGAGTGGTAATAAGACTCACAAGGTCTCGTGTTCCGGAGCCCTAAACGCGTCACCCAAACGTCGAGGACCCAGAATAAGAACATAAAATCTCTTATGGAATGATCTCATCCTGTTAGCTGCATGGGTTCCGGTATGCTAAAGAAAACAAGAAAATATTCCATCCATATCGGTCTGCAGTGTTTTGCAGAGCGGCCCCATACACTTGCAGCTGGCGGCAGGGTATGTGTGTTTTATTTGGTGGTCGGTAAAGTGGGATGGGTTGGGATTGAAGTTACCCATGGGTGGCCTTAATTTTACACGTCGGGATACCGTTAATTAAGTTTGCAGCACTAAGTGACATTGTTATATTACGCTAAGCCTTCTCGGAAGGTAATCACATTTCGAAAGCGATGAACCTCCTCATAATGACCGAGTTAGTATGAACGTAGATGGCGAGGTAGGCCACAAGGTTCACCCCAGTTTTACCAACTTTCATTTTCATTGAAGTATAGAGTTTTTACAATGCTTCGTTTCAATATAGGGTGGTGCACAAATAACACTACATTTTTACAGTAATAGATGATAAGCATCCCGTTTAACGTGATAGGAGAAATATGACCAGAATTTGGGCTACTAAAGGCTGTTTTTGTCAGCATAGTGGCTCTTTGAATCATACACACACCTGCTGTAGAATAATTAGACAATATCTTCACGATACTATGACTGGCCAGCACGGTCACCGAACTTAACCGAGGCGGACTTTTTCGCCTTAGACTCTGAATGTTATCATATACGGCCCGGAAGTGTTTTAAATGTTGAGAAACAGTACAGAAGAGGAATGTCCATTCGTCTCACCGGAAATATGATAAAGCCTGCCAGAGAACAATCACAAGAAAGATACACGCTCTGTGTTTATTGCAGTGTTGGAGAACGAACACGTATTGTGACGTTGACTTTTATAGAACACTTATGATGCCAGGCCTTCAAATAATTTATATTACACATACGAATATAAAGGAATAAATTACAAAGTTTATTTTCATTAGTAACTTATAAATTCATACAACATTACATTTGTCAGGCATAGGTCATAAATCTTCTCGCTATATTTGTAACTTATGTCATTAAATAATGTTTGTATATGTACACTGACTCTATAGGTATACTTATGATCTGGTTCCATACGTAATTTCACATTGGTTCGTTATCATGATCAGAGCGAAAACTAAAATTAAGATATCTCACGACCGCTATGCTCATTTTTCGCATTCTACAAAAGAAACAATCACTTTGCCGAACGGTGCATATTTTTTTCGAATATTTTATCTTACCAAATTATGATATTATACATTAAATTACGTTACTGTAGCTCCGATCTCAAGTTTATGTTATTCTTCGACCTTGCAGAATTTGTCCCTATGGTCTGTTTACATTCAGAATTAAATAGTTCGGAAACTACGAATCTTATAGACAGCTGATGGAAATTCTTGAACAGGTTATGAGCCGCCACAAGGCCGCTACCTACGTAGGACAACCCAGACACAGAATAAACACGGAGGGGCATCCATTCCTCGAGTGGGGTTTGAACCCACTATCCTAGTATTTGAGCGGGCGAAGACATTTCATGTCTTACACTGCGCGGCCATTGTGAGCGGGGAGTTTATATTATTGATTTTAAGATATTTAAAAGATCACAAAGGTGTGTCGCCGTAAGTGGTGAGATGTTCATGCTAAATTTGGAAAAACTGCGCTCTTTTGTTTCGAAAGTTGTTAGGATGGTTGTGCATACGGACAGGATATCATAAGCCCGTCTCCCCATTTGAAATAGGGAACGTAGACTACAGAATGGGTAATTAAGCAGCTGTAAATTTGTTGTGTTACTTTTTCACCAGCCTGTAGGCTGATAACGGAAGGAAGTTAGAATTTCGTTGTGAATAACACAATATTGCGCATAAGCTGAGAAGAGAGAACTACGATAATGACATGTGTATCATTAAAATTGTTACGGGACATTGACCTTACGAACCATTGGCGTTTCAACTTCACAGAGGTCATCTTCCCATAAAACATAATTCTGAAACCTTGTTACTTCATTGTTTCTGGGATTATTCTCTTCTGTAATTAAGTATATTATTTTTTTTCAGCAGAGTAACGTGTAATATAACGGGTGTGCGCGCGCATAGCTTATTTAGATTAAGTAACCGTAACCAGTTGAAGGAATGAGCGACTTTCGATAATTAGTTTGGAATTGACTTTTCAACTCTGGGGGCTTTGTGTCATTTTCATGCGTGCGTGTCCGTACAGAAAGCAATTGTACCGATTTCTCACGAGCATTTTATTTTTGCTCTTGTTGGATTTAATTTAATGGTCTTTGAACCTCGGAAAAGAAAACTCTGAACTGAGAATTCAACGCTGTACACTTTGCTTGATGAAGATTTGGGACCCTCATTAACTTCTCTTGCCTAAAACCAAACCCTGTATCCTATTAATGTAGTATAAACAATGAATTTTGGATGAAGGTCCTTATTTAAAGAAATGTCCTTTATTTCCTTTCGGATCCCATTGTCCCGGAAAGGTCTGTGGAGACCCAAGACTATCATATTTATGTGCCTTTGTTACATTGGCTTGAAAATGAGAGACATTTTAATTCTCCAAATAAAACTTAACACAGTTACTCGAAAATTTATTACCGTGCCCCAGATAAATGAAGAAACTGTTGATTGAGAATATTACCTAACCAGGAACTTCCCGATGTTTGCAGCTCCTCTACTATAACTTGTATTGCACTAGATAAATCAGTACGGTAGCAGATGGGATGAAATAGGAACCCTATAGACAACATCCTGTTGGTTTGGAAACTTCTTAGAAAACTGTCACGAACAACATCCTGTTGGTTTGGAAACTTCTTAGAAAACTGTCACGAACACATAGAAGATGAAGGAACGTAACCTTAAGTGGTCGCGCGGTCTAAAGCATGAACTGCCTTCACTCGCACGAACGCTGGGATCGTGGGCTCGAATCCCATTCAAGACAAGGATGTTTGGTGTGTGTGTATGCGTTTTTTCTGTGTTTGTGTTGTCCTGTGTTTAGGTAGAGGCCTTGCGACGAGTTGATCACGCGTCCAAGGAGTCCTACCGTCTGTGTAAAAAAAATTATGAAACTGAAGAAGAGGTCAGGTACCAAAAAAAGGGCTGTAGAGCCATTTATAAATTAATAAATGAATGAGATATTAAGAATGGATGTCAGACAAGTTCGTTTTCAGGATACGAACTGGATTGAAGTCCGTTAGATCCATACCAAGCTGTGAACTTTGACGCTGGCGACCTTGAACCTTCGAGTACTTGACCTAAGTTTGAAAAGATATCACTAATACAATAAGCTGTGCTGTACAAACATAAATGAGAAGTATCAGTTACGTTTTATTTTCATACTCTCTGCATGGAACCGGGCCTTGCCCAGGTTAATTTAGCGTCTCCATTTTGATTGACCACGGCGCACTGAATCCGTAATCTTACATCTTCGGTGTCCCGTACAATAATCGAAAATACGTCCGATTCCTGCAGAAATTCAATTTGAAGCCACGTTATTCAAGAGAGCACTAGCTTACCCGCGAAAATATATATAAGTTTATAATAATTAATTTCATCAACATCTAGAGTTGTTGTGGGGGAAAAGAATTTTCACTTCTCCATGTTGTCCAGACCGGCTCTGGGGTCCACGCAACTTCCTGTCCAATGGGTACCGGGGGCTCTTTCCCCGAAGGTAAAGCGGCCGGGGCATGAAGCTGACCGCTCACCTCCAGCTGGTGCCGAAATCAAGAAAACATAGGATCTATACATCCACTCCCCCATACTCCTACATGGCGTAGTGCTTAATTAGTTAAGTGCTGGGACAACTTTTTACAGTTACTCGTGTATATATATATATGAATGTATGAACCAACCAATAAAATCGTTAACAACCCGTATCATTATAGTACACTAAAACGCTAACATTATACTCGTATGAACCTTTTCTTCGGTCTCCCATACAACAATCGAAAACATGTCACAGTCAACTGGAATTCATTTTATTCACGATAGAGCTAGGTTACCCATGAAACTTCATATAAATTTATGCTTATTATGCTTACAGTAACTAATTTTTTAAATTTATGTAATTTGTATTCATACAGAGATCCATTTTTTTTTTTAATATCAAGTGAATGTGAACAAATAGGAAGGTTAAATGCACGGTAGCGCAGCTTCATGGGTTTATAGTTTCCGTTGCTAACATTAGAGAGCAATACACGTATTACTCGTATATCTAATTTCTGCTACTGGAGGGCAGCACATCGACTAAGATAATCACGTTATTGCCTTTATTTTTAGTCCGAGATATTGCGACATGTCATTAATATGATCTTCAGAATAAAATTATTTATTTCCACACTTATTAGGAATGTTACATATATAATACATGGTGTAAACACGTTTCGTTTCCATTGTTACCTACTCATATTCGTCACAATCTTGCATTCCGAATATACATATCGCAAATATGTAAATTCCTTAGTTGCAATCAGTAAATAGAAGAGGTGTAAAAGTAAAAAAGTAGGCCCAAATTGCACACTCTCGGGTTTTCTTAAACACGTACCGTATATCAACTTTCAGCTTCCTAGGTTCCTTGATTGTTAGGTTAGATTGTAACACACAAACCCACACACATTCTCTTTCATTATAAGGTTTACATAACTGAACCGTTCCTGCGCCACCATCATACTTGATCTATACTCGGTTCTTATTTAACCATATTATTACGGCTAAGCAATTTCAAGGAATCTTATATTTACAAATATGAGGACGAGGATGGTGATAAGGAATGAACTATGAGTGAACACCGATAAGACATTAGTCATCTTTTTAATTTCATCTGAGTTACAAAAAGGAATTCACGCGAATAAGATGTCATATCCGGCAAAGAGAAAACGGAACTGGAGCGGGCTATCGTATGACATGGCCGTAGCTAGGGAGAACAATCGTGTTCCTTTCCTCTATTCCTTGCTTACTCCAAACGCCATTCTTATTATTCCAGTTTGAAAAAAAAATGACGTAGCCTTTTGTTTCGTCGTTGTAGAATGCTGATATAAATGAAATCTGCATTTATAGACGTGGAAACGGATGACAAAACCGGATGAAGGGTTTTATTTTTTATTATTCATTTTAATGCTGTGTGGGAGGCAGAGGAGGTATATAGAAATCATTCACGCTTTGTTCCTTTTTTTTTAACTTTGTGAGTGAGAGAGAAAAGAAAACATAATTCGTGGTAATTACGCTGTCAAGATGAACCGCGATCAAATTGGCACGCTTTCAGAATTCTTTCGCTGAAGGCATATAAGGGGGTGAAATTTAAAAATAGTTTTATCCTCAGAGTAGGACATTGCTATTCAATAAGCTGACAGACAGGACGCGTGTTCCGACTCTTCGGGACCTACACGCAGAAGCGGCATAAGGCACGATTGCCGTTTATTCCTTGACCGCCTCAGATATTACTTTCACGTTGTAAGTGAATTCCCTTGAATTTAAACTTGTAGGTCTTGTGGGTGCATTTCGAATCGTCATCCTCAGTGGTATAACTTCGTATGATCAACATTATTACGTATTATACGATTATGAGTAAAGGCAAAGGTAATCTCCCTCACGAAGGAGTATGGGAGAGTGGAGGTATAGCTACAGCATTCTTGACCTCGGCAATAGATGAAGGTGGATGGTTAGCTCCACGCCCCGGCGGCTTTGTCTCTGGCGAAAGATCCCCCCCGTACTCATTGGATAGTAGGTTGGGTGGGCCCCAGAACCGGTATGAACGCTGTTGAATAGAGAAAAATATCTTTGTACTGCCGGGAATCGAACCCCGACTGTTCATGTGCAGTCCGTCCTTATGCCGATTGAGATATCCCGGTTCGTATGCTGTTACGAATACCTTTTGAAAATAATTCAGGAAGAAAGTTCAGCGTAGGTGTAGGCGTAAGTGGGTGGACAATATTAAAATGGATCTTAGAGAGATAGGGTTGAATGGTATAGATTGGAATGATCTGGCTCATGATAGGGACCGTTGGAGGGCTCTTGTGAACACGGTAATGAACCTTTGGGTTCCATAAAATGCTGGGAAGTTCTTGATTAGCTGCACAATTGGCGGCTTCTCAAGAAGGGCTCAGCTCCATGCGTGAAAGCGGCATGGGCATCAGGCTGATCACTCACCTCCATCTGATTCAAAGATTAAGAATTCGTGGAGTTTTACCTTCACTCGCCCATGCGTCTTCATGACGTTTTCTTATTTTCTTAATTTACAGAGGTGAGTCGTCAGCTTTACTTACAAGCCGTTTTCTCACCGGGTCCTTTGGATGAGAAGTGTGGACATGTTGGTGAAAGTAAGCAATTCCTGCCCTTACCTGGAGCCCAACCCCGGTCTTTCAGCCTGTAGTCAGTTCCGACTCACAAAGATTATACATTCACGTCTATAATGATGTGAAGCAGATTTTCCAGTGCAATGCCGTAAGCTTGCAGTCAATTGTTTAAATGTGAGATGAACTATTGTCATCGTTGTGATACGCCTGTTGAATGTCAAACGCTTGTGATGTCCCACGCGGTATTGTTTTGTTTTATTTCAAGTTATAATCCAAACCGCAATAGTTCATGCAGACAATCGAAACAAGCCGGGAAAAACAAATAGGCCTACATGTCATTTGTTAAAGTTTCATCATGCTGGAAATGCCAGTGTGCTGTTGCCACAAAATGTTTTAATAAACATTTGGAATGTATGCATTGAGGTTCTTACAACGGTGGTTCTGAAGAGTTCTGTTTTCTGGGATATAACGCTGTGTAGTCTGTTGAAAGGCGTCGGACATTTCAGAGGAATATGTCACTTCTGTTTTCAGGGTTGAGGAGCAAGCAAAAGAGGATACCGGCTTGAAACAAGTAGATTCTAAAGGGTTCTGACGATGGTGTATAACACTCAGAATTACTGGGGGGGTTTTAGACTTTGTCCATCGTCCGGTATTCTAGAAACTAGCAAACACAACGTTTGGGTAACTGAATTTGTTTCCGAGACGTTGCGTTTCCTAGTTTCTATATAATACCTGACTGTGGACAAATTCCAAAAACTCAGAAATTCTTAGTATCAGCGTGAAGCAGACAGCAAGCTTATCCGTTGGTTGACTTTCAACGACTACATGACGTTATATCCCAGAAGACAGATCTCTTCAAAATGTTATAAACTGGCTATTAAAGACAAGAATTTGCTTTATCGCTAAGGTCAATATATATGCCTAATAGTATATTAATTATGATGTAAAGCAAGAATTTACTTGTCTTTATTGATCGCCGGCTGTAACACACACCTTTATTCCCAACTACAATTTCCTGTCAGTTGGTTGTAATATTATACACACAAGATGAATATCACGGGTATTATATAATCTATTCAGAACCCTGACTTGGTAGCAACAGTCGAAATGCATGGGACATTATCTTTAGCTTATCAGGAGAGCAAAGAGGAAGCTTTCAGAGGATGAACGAGGGGTTCAGAAGGAAAGGGTGAAGTAGATACGATGATGTTGGGGGAGAAAAGAGAGAGAGAAACATAAAAGAGGCAAAGCCGCGGCGGCTGTAGGGACAGGATAGGAAAGGGAGGTTCAAACAGAAGAGAAAAAGATAGCTCTTATTCAAATGAATCGGAGCGAATTCGAGGTCTAATTTATTTTTTAATTGCTGCGCCCCTTAATTTCTGCGCGCCCCGGTTGTGTGATAGTTCCCGTTGATATTTCATTCTTTTGTTGTATTTTTTGTTTATTTTTTATTTCACTTTTTAAGGCGGGGGAGAGGATAGCTAAAAAAAAAGTTGATTCTCAGTCACGTGGAAATATTTCTCTTTCCTGATAGCTCAGCCAGTCCTGCAGTTGCTCAGGGCAACATGAAACTGGCAGAGAAACTGACAAATTCATCGTCACTTTGCCACTTGAAACCACAGGAACTTAGATTCGTGTTGTTCTGCAGACAGAGACAGACAGAATAGAAACTGACCAAGCCCGATTCGTTACAGTACCTCGCAGGAGAGCAAGGAGCAGACTATATCCACTTGCGGTCCTGGCTTATTTGCATTTCTCTGAATTTAAGTTCTTAAACACTTTTCTCTCAACGCATCCCTGGAGCTCAAAATATATTTGATGCTGACCTCTACCCAAGTTTTTAAAGAATTAAGATTTGGCATATCATGATGATTCACCAATTTTAAGAGAAAAGTCTCACAAAACACTACCTATGATACAGAACTATCATAAAACTTGTCATTGAACTAATTGAATAGCGAGTTGATAGTGAAATTTAACAATTTCATGGAAAGGGCGTAGGAAGGTTATGGAATTCCTGCACCACAATCTGTATCTCCCATCCTTCTTTGTTAGGTCAGTCTCTAACTGGGGGACCGTCTTTTCCCAGTTTTTGCCCCTTCAACATAATTTCTATCGAGCTGAGCACGCTCACACTTCTTGATGCTGTGCCCCTTACCTCGGAATCCTCCCGTCTAGTTCGTTTCTTCTTTTGAGACTCCCCACTCAAAATTTTCTATGCATTTCTTATTTCTTTCATTCTTATTAAATGTCCCAGCCATCTCATTCCTTTTGATTTGAACTTCTTGAATACTACAAATTGTGAGTCTGTGTACTAGTAAGATGAAGCTCATTTTCTTGCGTTTCCAAATAATCATAACTCGCTTCTGCCACAGACATAACCAGTAGAATGACCCTAAATCCCACATAATCACGTAATTTGGCTGAAATTAGCCACGTTGGATATAATAAACTTAAAAGAGTGACAAGCTGTCATTTATAATCGATTCATTGGCATATTTTGACACCTGTGAAACCTCTCCATGTGACAAACAAAATATATTTTGAACAACCATATAAGCCTATGTATTGTAGTCATTCATACTGACATTTGTTAATTGTTTTATATAAGGAATTTGAGTAAACAGAATCAAGTAATGTGCCAACAAGCTAGGAAGATTATAATTACAAATAATGGACTACTCAGGCTTAAATTTTTCGTTTCGTAAGTAATGTAACTTCTCAGAAGGATTGTCCACGTCCACCAGCCATCTTATGCACGGTGGCAACGTGCTGTAACATTCGTGTTAAAAGTCACATTATTCCTTTAGACGAGTCTCGGGAATAGGTCTGGGGGAGGGCGTGGGGTACGACATCCGTCTACTCATTTACGTTACTGACATGTTTGCGTATATTCGTTACAGTAATTGTTTACCACAAAAATTGTTTTATGGCAGATGAATAGTCTTCCCATAACACTGACCACACTTCGATACCAGGTCAGTTTGAAAACTACACTCGTGTGTGGCTCTAGTCATGTTTCTCTTCTGTCCCCAGGGCTGTAGCAACAGCCCGGTCTGTTGAAGATTTCTCAATCTGTATCAAGATTATCCGTAGGAGTGTTTGCACAGTGTCCTGTCACAGGACACCACAGGAATATGCAAACAAATATTCAAAGTCAGAGCTGGATTTGAAACCGAAATAACGGCGTTTGTGCGGTATAAGTCTCATTGGAACCTTTGAGAACTACCGTCAGAATATTTGAGAAATAAGATGTCGCAGTTTAGAAGAGACCTTCAGCGGTCCCAGTAACATTAATACAAATGTAGCCCAAGCATTTGCTGCAACAGTTGCTCTTGCTCACCACGTTTTGATGTTCTACAGTCGATCCCCCCTCTCTGACAATGATTTGTTATTTATTTTTGCATTTTAAGGGTTTCTATGGAAATGGATTATTTGTTGTTAAGGAATTAGATGCCGAATTTTGCTTGGACTGCATTGCGTTTTAGTTACAAAATTCAGGAGAAAGGAAATGAAAAAAAAAGTGCGCTGAAACACGCCGATATGATCATTATGAAATACTACCATTAATATTAAGTAAACAGTTTCATCAAAGAGTATAATTTATAACAAGAACTTTAGCTGGAAATAACAGGCGTAGTAATAATTCAATTCTTATTTATTTATGTGCAAACTTAATAGCTCAGATGCCAATTACAGAATGAGCACGAGTAAGATGAAAGAAATAACAACAGCAAAACAATTACAAACAAAATACAATCACAGCTCTTTATATAATAATAATATAATTGTATAATTCCATTAAAAATCAAAGTTATCATTAAGATATGAGCAAAGTAATATAGGACATCTACACACCGCACAAAGGACAGAAACCAGCACACCAAACATGTGTGCACAGCAGAAGTAATCACGGCATGATAGTTTAAAAAATAACTTAAAAATATTTTATAAGCATTTTGCATTACTTGTAAAATGCAAAATACAACAGCGTAACAGCAGAGCAACGGTTTTATCAGAACTGTAATTTTCCCTGTGATTCTGTATGGGTGTGAAACTTGGTCTGACATTAAGGGAGGAGGGTGTTTGAGAACAGGGTGTTGAGGAGAATATTTGGGCTGAAGAGAGATGAAGTGACAGGAGGTTGGAGAAAACTGCATGTTGAGGAGCTTCATAACTTGTACCCTTCTCCAAGTATAATTATAATGATCAAGTCAAGGAGGATGAGGTGGGCAGGGCATGTAGCACGAATGGGTTAGAAGAGGAATGCATATAGGATATTGGTGGGAAAGCCAGAAGAAAAGAGACCATTGGGAAGACCAAGGCGTAGGTGTGTGGACGGTTTTAAAATGGACCTTAGAGAGATGGGATGGGATGGTATGGATTGGATAGATCTGGCTTAGGATAGGGACCAGTGGTGGGCTCTTGTGAACACGGTGATGAATCTTCGAGTTCCATAAAATGCTGGGAAATTCTTGAGTAACTGCAGATTTGGCTTCTCCTCAAGATGGGCTCAGCTCCATAAGTAAGTAATGTGAGGTTGCTATTTTGCAAGTTGTGATCCAAAATACTTCGCCCCTTCCTCGTAGTCCTCATACCCCACCTCATTAAGAGAATGTAAGGACCTTTGTGATACTGGCTTTTGAATCAATCGACGAATCGATCAGCTCTGTTGTTCTGCAAAATGGACGGAATCATGGGAGGTCTTCTTCAGTTTCGAAACACTGTAATCACCGCAAGCCCATGTTAGGTTAGACTAAGCCAGGCCATGCTACGGGTTGTTTAATTGTGAGTAATTCCATCCGCATATGGAGGTTATAAAAATATCAAGAGAGCGTAGCGGATGTGGCCGGAGTGGGGTGGAGAGAAGGGGGGGGACGGGGGAAAAGAAAGAAGACGTCGGTTCGTATAGATGTGTACATAATAAACTGATTGTTCTAGATTTCCCATGAGCATTGCGCAAATACTGAACATGTTGGTGTAGAATCAGACAGGCAAGCAGGCAATGGAATGCCTATTGCTGTATATGGTATGTATATTACATCTCTGCTGTATGGAAAAGGGTATTTTCTCTGTTTGGTTGGATTTATAACCAAGTTGTACTCTGCTTGGTGTCGGATATGAGGGATAACTCCCCTCTCTTTCGTGTTTACTTCAAATAGCAGTGGGAGTATGAGTTTGTGTTCCTCTCGGATTGAATGTATACGAGAAAGTGTCTTGGGGTTTTGGGACAATGTCAGTGGGAATTCTCTGCTTCCTGCTCGGGAACTTAATTTCTGTATTGTAGCTGTAGCGGAGGGATATTTTTTTAACAATTATTATATACTCTAATGTCGTACTGGTTATTCATCTTTATTGCTCTGTATTTATGGGAATTGCTTTAAGAAGCTAAAAGATACCGGATATGAAATCATAGCCATGGAAATTCTTGTTTAGACCGCCTATGTGGTCAAGTGGTCAGAGTTCCTGCCTACAGATCCAGAGGTCCCTGGTTCGATTCCCGGCGCTACCAGATTTTCTGAGTAGTAGTGGGTCTGAAACGGGGTCCACTCAGCCTCGTGAGGATAATTAAGGAGCTATTTCAAGGAAATAGCGTCTTCGGTCTAGAAAACCGAGATTAACTGCAGTGGCGATCCGTTGCGCTGACCACGTGACATCTCTGTCTGCAAAAGATGACACTATCTTCGCCGTCAAGCAGCGGTCGCTCGGTCGGTATAGTTCGCTTGCGGACTACAGGACACAGAGTTTTGTTTGGAAATTCTTATTTAAAGAAATAGTTATTCTTAACTCTTCAGAGATGACAGATCTTGTCACCAATGTCCTGAAACACCAGATGAATCCAGAGAAAGGATAGTGCTGTGTGCGTCACTTGGAATGGTTTCAGAAGCAAGTGTCTGTTTTAATGTTCAGTAGCTTCTGCTGTTTTGTTTCGTTTTTCTCCTAAACGAATGGCAGACCTAAACTTTTAGATAAATTCATTTTTCAGACACCCACAAAATAAATCGCTATATGTTTATTATATGTTATTTAACTACGCTCTCAGTGTCGAGATCAAACAGAAAATCGCCGTAGTGGTACTAGTACTGGCAATTCGTTTCTTATTTATTTAGGTTCAGACTTAATAATAATAAATTCCTTGTTTATTTGCCTCACCAACCCTAACATATTAGTAATAGTAGCAGTAGTAATACTTGATGTAGTTATTATTTAAATCATGAATCTTTCTTTGGCTAATTATGTTTCTTTCCTTGGCACTACAGCCCCAGTGGGCCTAGGCCTACCTCCATCAACTTCTCCGTTCATTTCGGTTTCTCTTGATCTTACACATACGGTAGGACTACTTGGGCGGGTGATTAGCTCATCGCAAGGCCTCTACCTATACACAAACACAGAAAAACGCACACACACAAACTAAACATCCATGTCCTGAGTGGGATTCGAACGCACGATACCAGCGTCCGAGCGAGCGAAGACAGTTCATGCCTTAGACCGCGCGGCTACTGTGACCGGTTATGCTATAGAAGTGTATGCCTGGGATAAGCGGAGTTGCCACCTCGGTTCACTGTCCGTTATTCATGGCTCTAAATCCTGTCATTCTCTTCTGGAAACTGTAGGTCTTCGAGTACCTGCTCGGCTCTCATATACTTTTCTGTCTTCAGGGTGTGCTCTTTAGGTAAAGATTTCCCTTCTGCTAGACGCGCTTCGGCTGCTAATGTTCTTGGAGACGTTAACGTGTCTGGAACACAAACTGTTTCGCTTAGTTGGTGGGGGGGAATCCAACTGGGTCCACTCGGCACAGCGACCACTGATTGGTCCATTGTAGCCTGCCCCGGGTGATTATGATGATGGAGAATTTGGTGGAATGAAGATTGGCAGGGGAAACAAAAGTACTCGGAGAAAACCCGCCCTAGCGTCACTTTGTCCACCACAAATCCCACTTGACCAGACCCGGCCAAGACAAGACAGGACAATACAAGAAAAGATAAAAAGAAAAGAAAAAAATCAGTTAAGGTTGTTTGCACTTAAACACGAATTACTGAAATACCTGCAAAGGTAAAAGGTAAAGTTGTCCCTATGCTTAGCTAATTAAGCCCTATACCACGAAAACGTATGGGGGAGCCGATTTGTAGGTTCACGTTTTCTTGACCTCGGAACTAGTTGTAGGTGAGTGATCAGCTTCACGCCCCGGCCGCTTAACCTCCAGGGAAAAGCCCCGGGTACCCATTGGATATGAGGCTGATTGGGCCCCAAAGTCGGTCTCGATGACGTGGAGAAGAGAAAATTCTTGACCGTACCTGGACTCGAACTTCGACCGCTTTTCGTCCATCCCATAGCTAGTCGCTATACGCTGAAATATCTGTACGTTTACAAATTGCATTTTCCGCAGAAACACATCTTTTTTTTTTCCTTGGCACTACAGCCCCAGTGGGCCTAGGCCTACCTCCATGAACTTCTCCGTTCACTTCGGTTTTTCTAGATCTTACACATTCGGTAGAACTGCTTGGGCGGATGATCATCTCGTCCTAAGGCCTCTACCTGTACACAAACACAGAAAAATGCACACAAACATCCATGCCCTGAGTGGGATTTGAAACCACGATTCCGGCTTCCGAGCGAGCGAAAACAGTTCATGCCTTAGACCGCTCAGCTACCGTGACCGGCAGAAACACATCTAGCTTCTTCTTCTTCTTCTTCTTCTTCTTCTTCTTCTTATTATTATTATTATTATTATTATTATTATTATTATTATTATACGTAGTATAAGGGCGCTGTCAGCATAAGCCTCGACGCTCATTTCAATCAGGAATTATCTAGTGTGTAATATGTTTTTAAAAACATTCTGAATGCTTCGGCCGATGTCTGACAGTAAATAGCAATCAGAGGTGGACACTAACATGCACCAAGTAGAGTGATTACTTATTCGCAAGGCAAGATGCCGCGTTTCAGATTTCAGAGCCCGCTTGCTCAGACTCAATCAGACGCTGTGTGCGACTAATTACAAAGGGGTGCGGCGCCTAACCCACCGTCACGCCATTGTGCCATCATCAGATCGCTCGGGCACACTTGCCAATATTTGAACAGAAATTTCCACATCACTGCTATGCCTTCCGATCAGTGGCGAATTCTAATTAAATATAGTAAGTAACTCGTGATTTGCAGACGTAATTAAAACATTGGCTGTTTGATTTTGAGATTGTATACATATTGAAACTTCATGTGAAACAAAATTAAGCATACAATTACCGTATTAGGCTGTAACTTTTTGATTGTTTATAAAGTTCTTGCCATCTGTCATGTTCGCTGGAATAAAATTTTTCTTATGATTTTGGCAGCGCGTGATGAAATTGAGAAATACCCGTACATGTAAATTTTTATGCTTAGTTGTAGGAATAAAGTTGATGAACATTCATTTATATGCTTATTCTGTGTATCTCTAATTCATGTATATATGAAAATTGGCGCTAATTTTACACACGCGAAAGAAATTACTTCACACCTGGCTGCCAACATTAACTTGCATCTCCTGTAGTTCAGCCACAGTTCGATTCCTTGTAGGGTCAAAGATATTCTTTTTCGCCAGTATTGCCCATATCCACTTGCCCTTCTTATCAAATTGTGAACGGAGAATAAAACGACTGGGGAGTGAAGCTTCCCCATCGCTCTTACGACCTTCACTGTGTGATACTTAGACACAAGGGTGACTTACCTTTTCCTACGGTCACTTGAGACGTGATGATCCATAGGCTGTTCTGTTAATAATGTCATTAATTAGGATTCAGAAGGATCCTTGTTTGTAAGCTACCTGTCTGTCCGTCCCCCTTGGCACTACAGCCCCAGTGGGCCTAGTCCTACCTCCATGAACTTCTCCGTTCACTTCGGTTTTTCTAGATCTTACACATTCGGTAGGACTCATTGGGCGGTTGATCAGCTTGTCGCAAGGCCTCTACCTGTACACAAACATCCATGCCTTGAGTGGAATTCGAACCCACGATCCCGGCTTCCGAGCGAGCAAAGACGGTGCAAGCCTTAGACCGCTCGGCTACCGTGACCGGCCCTGACTCAATTACGGGCACCAAATACTCCGGAGGTTCTAATTGACTGACTTCCGTAGAACTCAGTATGAACGTCATGCATGAAGCACTGCTCTTGTATTCCAACCACGGTTTTTGTTGTTGCGATTTTCGTACCTCACTTGTCCTAATGTCTGTGTATTTTAGATGTAAGCCTGTTGTTGATGTAAATGGTAAAGTCTATTCGCCTACTACACAGCTTAGCGTCACGAAAGTTTATTTCCAGCAAAAATAAGTTGATAAACAGCAAATTGCCTTTTGGACATGAATTATTATTTTTTCTTTTGTTTAGTAAAGATTTGATTTTTTTTTTTCTTCAGACATTATGAACATGTGACAACACGAACATTTAGCTTCCTTGCATAAAATAAAAGGTTCCATAGAATAGGCCTAAGTGAATATAAAATTGAATTGGCCTCTGATTGTTTGGTCCGGATCGACCCCTTGTTTACAAATTTGTCTGCAAACAGGTTAACATTTCTCTAAAGCGGCGCCTTAAGTTGGAGCAACACACGATTCGAATCCCAGTATCGACACTAGCAATCGTTACTGAGGTCTGTCTTGCTTATGCTTCTCTTTAGCCTCTCCAAGTTCCTTTAAATGCGCTACAAGTCATTACTTCTGACCCCCCCCAAAAAAAGAATTCACTGTACAAACTGCAGGCCTAACCGTGTTCCACGATTGATGGTAAATAAATTTTGCAATTCCCGCTAGTTCTCTAATGGCATATCCTCGTAATCTATTCACTCCTACGAACTGCCTCCATCTTGGCAATTTTCACAGCATTTCATGTTGTCAAGGCCATTTAAACTATGTACCCATTTTTAGTGCATAAAATAGCCTACTGCCTTTTGTTTTCAAGTTTCTGTGATTGCTAACACAAAGTTTCAATTGTTGAGTATCGCTAATTATTTTATAGTGTCTGAAGATGAAGATGCAAATTTCCTTACATTACCAATGTAAAATTCTAGAAATCCGAGATTAACGACCGTGGGGATCCGTTGCGTTGACCACGTGACACCCTCTATCCGCAAATGTTGGCACTAACTTCGCCAACAAGCGGCGGTCGCTCGGTCGGTATAGTTCTCTTGCGGACTAAAGTCCACGGAGTTTTTTTTTACCAATGTGAAATAAGCAGTAGTATATTCCGAACAGGATAGAACACTGTCTATGAACGAGATGTCTTAAGTACCGAAAAGTTTAAGCGGCCCAGAAAGCAAGTATGTTTGCAGTTCAACTAAAACTACTTTTCCTCGAGTTCACCACCTGGACAGCTTGGATATTTTTGTTCCTATTCGAGACGATAAGGTTCCAGATCTGGAACCGCTTGTCTGTATGATGAGGAATAATTGTGGGACCGTTTGCTCCAGTTGCTGGCGTCTTTACTGAGCGTTGGTGTGGACAGAAGTGACGCCGATGTTTGTTGTGGGAGGTGTTGGAACTGAGGGAGATTAGTGACTGGACGGGGCGGTCAGTTCAGGAGGCTAGGTCAAGACAGGAGGGGGTCCAGATCTAATCCCCTCCTGCTGGACTGTTGAGTGGAGTAGTAGAGGGGGAACGACCTCAACTTACAAGTTGGGCCGCTCAGTAAGAGAGAGGAAGGGCTTTAGGTCAAAGTGTGGCCGCCATAGGCCCCGGATGCTCCTAGGGTCATTGCTAGTTCATTAATTATTCCCACTTAGAAAGCCATTAGGGTGCAGTCATTCGAAGTGGTGACCGAGCTAGCATGGATGTAGCGCGCAAATTATAACAAGTGTGTCGGGTTGCCCTGCGGTGCAAGGGAAGGGGACACATTCACTTGTTCTTGTACTGCATGCACTCACAGTGCAACTTTATTGATGTTCTCACGAAATGAACACATAATGTCTAGATCATATCTATCTGCGTAGGTCATTTAGAGGACTTAGGATTCGACGAAATCTGATATAGGGAGGAGATGGTCTGTACTGGAAATTGTCGGGCGAATTTCGTTTGGGTTCGTAGAAGTCCTATATAATTCTGAATTTTAATGAAACTCGAATTGAAGTGAAGATTAAAAAGAAAGTATTGTCTTGCAGAGAAGTTCATACCATGAACTATGCATTACAGAGACTTCTAGTATTCATTTTTAATGTGTCTCGATATGTTACATTGGGTGAACAGAATTTACCTTTACAATATTTATGTAAAATGAAAAGAAATTCTAAATGAGTTACATACAACTGTAAAGTTTGTTCCATCTTTGAGAGGAACTAGAAGATTTTGGCAGTTACTTTAAGACATATACAGAACTTTCACCAGTGTGTAGACACAAAATATCCAAATTATATTGTCTCCCTTCTCCATTACAACATTCCAATAACAATTTTAGTGACAGAAAAAATTCTGGTCTTGTAAGTCGCTGATGTCGGCCGCTGGAGTAGGCTACAGTTCCTGTGATTCAGGACAGATGGAACACATCCAGGTAACTGGTGGATGTCAGCCTCAGCAAAGAATTTATTATTATTTATTTTAATTACAAATGGGTTTTTTTTCCCGGTGGCAGTGGTACTACTATAGGGCACAACGCACTGATAACACACATCACACAAAATAACACACCACATTCAAACAAAACACAGCATACAAAACTACACAAACAACAAAGGACACACTATACACAATGAATACAATGAAAATACGCTTACAGCTACAACAAATACAGTTATATAAATTAATATAAATAAAAAAATAAACATACTATACGCTAAATAGTAACAGTAATGAAATGCGTCATGTCATGAACATTTCGCCATGACCGTCCCTTCACTTCACTTCACGTCACTTCACTTCACTTCGCTTCCCTTCCCTTCACTTCACTTCACTTTACTTTACTTTACTTTACTTTACTTCACTACACTTCACTTCCCTTCACTACACTACACTACACTTCCCTTCACTTCACTTCACTTCACTTCACTTAACTGCATTTTTGGACGATTTACCCCACACCTTCACTTCGCCTTATTTATAAGTTTACAAATCCTGTAATCCTTTAACATGATTGTGTAATATTCCACTGCATACATTCACTTCTGGGTTATCTTCGACGTATTCCTGTAGAGCGCGAAGATGTTTCTGTTTATCTCGCCCAACACATGGAAAGCTGCTTCGTCTGAAATCATTACTTTATTTACGAAATCACTGTCATTGTCCGGTAGGTGAAACATGGATATCGTTAAATTTCACTCAGTCAAACTCCATGATTTCCTTTCGCAGTTAGCTCCCCCCACCCACAGTAAGTGTATCTCAATTTAGTATTTTTATACTTCACATTAAATTGTTAAGGATAGTTTTGTGTATATTACCTATGTGTAGCACAATATTTAGAGGTACTTTACTTTTGCAGATTCCCACGGAACTAAATTTCACTTATCTGGCTGCGTAACCTGCATCTGAAACAATTTTATTTTCGTTCGCCACAGACTCAAGAGGTCACGTGCTATACGGCAGGGATCAGATCACACTAGTAACCTTATCATTTCTATTTGTACCATCCGAAGGATTGTATGCCCATCCTGTCTCCTATCAGAAGCTTACCTGGGACATTATTTGCGAGGTTAAAGTTTCCTAAGCATGAAGCTGACAGATCTAGAGACAATGTGTAGAACGCGTGGAGCTTTACTCCATGTTGCGTTACGCTTTGATAATGTGGTGCTTAGACACAGGTAAACAGTTGCATTCCCCACCTGGAATAGACATCTGTATCGTCCATTCGGTATGATTGATCTTGCGCGTGTAGAAATCCTATCTTCCTAGTGAAATACGTCTGTCTCTCGGAAGACTAGATACATCACAGCATTTGAGGATATAGCTTCACTTCGCTGATGTTTTGTTAGATTTTCAGTCGGTTCTGTTGTACACGAAACGATGATGAAATGGAGATAAATTAACGTCATCATCTGTCACTTCTTCCCGGAATGGAATAGTGTTTGGGCATGTAGAGTGAATGTACTGACAGAATAGATTCTCAGAACTCTGTGACGCGAGAAGTAGTGGCAGTCGTGCCACAGCTTACCTTCCTTAGACCACATGGAACGCTGGGTTGAAGCATAACATATAATATTTATCGATTCATACAAAACCTTGTCACAACAATTAACACTACAGAAGTCATGAGCGGAAACGTGTAGAATCTACGTGTTCCTTCATGACAGTGAATTGTATTTGTGACATAATTGTCAGTTTCATAAACATGTCATGTCCCAAAATATGAAACCTATTTTGTAAATAAATATGAAATAATTTCGCCGGCGCTGGTATTCTTCTGCAAAGGCCAAAACTCTGTTTTAATTTATGAGAATTTCACCTTAAACCGTTTATCAAGATTTCGTCAGTTAAAAGGGGTTTCTGCAGATCTTATTTCTGAGTGCTAACCAATTTTTTTATAAACAAAATGAAATGTTTCCTCATAATGGCGATCAGTTTTGAAGTCGGCTTTCTCCCACTGCTTGCGGTTAACTACTACAGAAGATACTGCAGAATATGCTTTACTTCCCATCTACATCTACACTACGTGGCAAATGTACAAGGCGTGTATCTAATCCAGTTCGGTGCTTAGTAACGTCAATAATACAGCTACAAGTCAATAAGGTCTAATATCGCATGCAAGAACCATTTAAATTATGTGAGGGGGATAATAAACCATGTCGCTCTCTCCGGCACTCATTTCGTAGAAAACGAGATTCTTATCATGTAGAATTAAAAAACAAAGCGTACAAGTTTCGGTCCCTTCAGCATGCGATCCATGTGTTGAGTAACACGCAAACTCCTAAGTGTACCAACCGTATAAAAGGGGGTGTTGCCGTTTGAGAATGATCAGAGTTAGCTATAATAATAATAATAATCGTGTAACCAACTTATATTATAAATTCTCCTCGAACCAACAAAAGAGCATGAAATGGCTTTTTATCTCTGGTTTGAATGATTTGAAAGTATGTTGTTGTTGTTTGAAATGTTTACTTGGTGTGTATGCCGGAGGTAGAACTTTTTAATTAGTGTTTGATTCGAGTTTTTTAAATTTATGGTTATAACGGTGATGTACACTACATTGTTCCGGCAGACAATTATTAAGGTAATTCGTGAGAAAAACAAGTACAACTCTGCTCCTCCTGAACTTGCCGCTGTCCCGCTTGAGTCACCTGTTGTACGGGTTGTATATCCAGCACTGATTCCTTTTGCACCAACTGTTAGTTGACTAATGAAACGGATTTGGCATCTGACTGCATGGCAACACGGGACAATTTTTAACGATTTCGTTCTGAATTTTAACTTGTACTTCACTATGACTATTCCCAGTACATTGCCCCGTCGCTAATTTGGGCTGTTTCTGCTTACAACGTGCAGTTTTTTTAGCGACTTTTCAGTGCTTTTAACCTTCTTCCGTTTCTTAAGGAGGAAAAAAGCGGACTTACAAGGTACCCCTGTTGTCTGTGTTTGAATGATCTTCGCGAAATTTGTCATGAAGGTCATGTCACTAGGAGTCAGTCCAACGTCGTACGATCAGTAATACCAACGTGAGGATGTACTGTGAACATCAGAAGTGTGAGTGACCCTACTGCCACTTAATTTAAGGTCTTGAAAGTATGTGCGTGAAAATATATTCGAAAGTAATGTGCAATTTTATGTATTGCAATTTCTTTGTGTAGTGTAAAACATGGTGGCCGGGAGAAATTGTATTCAGATGTCGGTTTTACGGTGACAGTTAATAAATCACTCGAGCAAGACGTGATTTTTATGAAGATAGATTAGAAACGCACCTACAAATTATAGGCTATTGAAATATTCGTCGTACGTCAGCAATTACAAATACTAAATTTGGAGGATATATTTAACGGCTTCAGCATGGTCACCTTATAATTTTATCTTAACGAGAGAATAATAATAATAAATCAATTCAATTCGTGTTTATTTACGTGCAAACTTAACAGCACAGAGGCCAATTACAAAGCTAGCACGAATAGAGAGAAATACACAAAAATAATTAAAAAACAAAATACAAAAATGGTAGTCTATATTAATTACACAGTGAACATGAATAAAGATACAGAAACACACAGACAAAGCCACAATGTGAGAATTTGAGTTTCAAATAGAGCAGCATACAATAATAATAATAAAATAATTAATTCAGTATAAGATATGTTTCATCAACAGAGTCTTTGGTTCAAAGACCTCAACTTCCCTACAATAATAATAATAATAATAATAACAACAGTAACAACAAGCAATATGTATGTGACACATTTGCAGTTTCAAACAAGAAAAAATGTCTACTAGAACAGAATTCTTCCCTGTTACCACCTGTTCACATATAAAGGTAAAGCTATCGCTGTGCTTGACTGTTTAAGCACTACGCTATGAAGACTTGAGGGGGAGTGACCTCAGCGCTACTCGTAGTTTGGTATGAGTGGTCAGCTTCACTATCCGGTCGCCTTACCCCAGGGGAAAGGGCTCCCGGTACCCATTGGATAGAATGCTGGTTTGGCCCCAGAACCGGTCTGGAACACGTGGAGAGGAGAAAAATCTTGCCCCTACCGTGACTCTAACTCTGACCCTTCGACCGTCCAGCTATCCCGGCTCATCTTCACAATAATAATAATAATAATAATAATAATAATTTATTATTTCGGTTATTTTTGTTTTCATTTCGTTTTTTTTCTGTTCTTGTTTCGTGACAGTCTGTAATTGTCCACTGGTTCTTGAGCTCATCACGTAAATAAATAGAGAGTTGAATTGTAATTATTTTGTTGTTTCCCTCTTTGCTCGTACTTACAACTGGCCTTTGGGCTCTTGAGTAATCCCTTAAATAAAGAAAGAGCTGAATTCAACGGAGTTGTTGTTATAAAACGTATTTGCAGTTGCAGGCAAATGAAGTAAGGACTCTGCTATCTGCTCACGAGCTCTGCACGCTACCCCATCATCTAAATCGAATTGTATTCTTGTGTTATTAACTTACGTTACTTAAAGATATCATTTACATGACAACATTCGCAGTATAGAATTGTGAACAGACGGGAGGTAGGTTTTCTAAGTCCTGCTCCAAGCTCCATGTTTGTTGTTATCGTCTCGCTGTTTGTATTGAACGCGTGTTTATTTTTACACGATCATCCCCATACCGGGTCTGGAACCCACCCAGCCTCCAATCCAATGGTTACCGGGGCCCTTTTCTCAAATTATAGGGCCGGGACATGGAACTGACCACTCACTTTCATCTGATGTACGTGTATCTATAGCATGGAGCTGTACCTTCACGTCCTCATAATTCTATGTCGTTGTACTTAATTAAGCACAGGGTCCATGTTACCTGTATTACCACCCGGTATATTTTTTTATTAGTGTATAAAGTGCCTTAATAGAATTAAAACAGATGATCCTGAAGTTACAGGAAAAGTACCTAAGCATTTAGTGGGCGAATGATTTATTTTGTGCAATAGACGCCTCAAATGATTTTTGCAGAGTGTGCAACGCGAAAGATAATACATATATAAATCTTCATATTTATGTATTATTCCCACCGCCAAAATGTTTCCTGTATGTTAATGAGAAAGAATTTTTGATAGAAGAAATTGATGCCCGAAAACGTAAGTTCAGACCAGAGTACTTTTTTCAAGAGAAATTATTTTAATCAGTAATTTATGATGGTATAATTTGTTTTCAATATTGTTATTGTGTTCTCATATAAGTGTGATTGTAGTGTTTTAAATATTTTTTACTCTTCATCATACATTATTAACGTCCATACCCTATCCTCTGCTTTATTACACTGTTATTAATCTTTAACTTCTTGAGTACTATATAATAATAAATCAGTTTCTACATAATTTGTTTTATTTAATTTAATGCAGTTCTAAGACTTATACCACAAAGAAAAGGCCGTTGTATGTCATGTTTAGTTTGAATTGTATAGAATTTACAGGCTAATTGAATTAGTCATTGCAACACAATGCACAGACAATAAATGGAATATACTTTTCTTAAGGTATGTCATTTCTTTATCGCAATAGGAGATAAGTATGCGTACATCTTGATTCATAAAATAATAATTCGTCAGACGAAACTGCTTGAAACCTAACTAGGTCATGAATACTGCAGTTGATTTATTATCCGAGACGAAATATTACATTTACACAATCTATAACTTTATATTAGAGTGAGCGAAATACTACTTTGGCATAATCTATAACTTTCAGAACAGCCAACGAAATTTTACCTCCCAGAATTTGTAACATACAGAAAGATAACAGACAAAATTTTACTTTGACATAATTTGTAATTTACAGTAACAAAATCATGGACATAACTTGCAAATTACTGAAGCAACCTACCAGATTTTTATGTTGACATAATTTGTCACAGAACAATAAAAATGAATACATTTAAGTTTATATAAAAAGGGGGTACACGGTAGCGTAGTTTGTTGAGGCACTATGCCACAAACCGGAAGGTCGCGGGTTCGATCCCCGATGAGGTAATTGGATCTTTAGTTGACCTAACCCTTCCAGCTGTACTATGGCCCTGGGGTCTACTCAGCCTCCTAACAAAAATGAGTACAAAGAATCTTCCTGGGCATAAAGGGAGGCCGTCGCTTAAGGCTGACAACCTCACCACCATCTATGAGGTGATTATCTAGAAAATGTGGGAGCCTCGACGGCCTATTACAGGGATAACTTTTTTTAGTTTTATATAATTAGTAATTAACAGCGGACAAAATGCAGTTCATGACGTAATTTGTAACTTCGAGACGTTGTGCAAACAGAGGTTCTACCGAACACGCTCTGCAGAGGCAGCTTATCTAATCCTATGTCTTACTGCAATGACTGATTCACTTATTTCGAGTAGACGATATCCTCTCCCGGAAGAAGCAGGACGTGAAGCCTATCTTGGCTGTAACATTGTAGTGATGTTTGTAGGAAAAGACACGGGTATCCCAGCGTTTGCCCGAGGCGACGCGGATAACATGACAGAAGAGAGGATAGCGCACATCCTGAGCGAGGCGAGTCAGTTGATGAAGACTCAAGTGGAGGACAGCCACAGTAACGACAGCAAGTCTCCCAACCAAGGACAGGTGAGATACACCTACGCGCCAAGCTCATAGAAATTCTGGGAACAATAAATACTGGTAATGCTTGCTATTCAGCTCAAGAACATATACATGCCACCTACTTCCTAAAATACTGAACATCAGGATATAAAAAAAAATATGTTTTTCAATTGCTCTATAAAGTACAGGTATTAAACGTGGTCTCTTACTTTGAGGTTAGAAATCTAATTGCCGAGTATTTCGAAGAGAAACACTCGGAAGAATATCAACCTGGGAAGAAGGTGAGCAGTTTAGAGTGTTGCATAACGAGGAATCTTTTGGGTCCTACCTGTGGGATACTGAAACGAAGGAGACAGTGATGAGATTAGGATGGGGGAAACAAGAAATGCACACAGAATTTGGGCTTGAAACCCTTTTGAAAAACATTCACTTGAAAGGCCAGAGAGGAGAAAGAGAAGAACATCGGGATGAATTAGGTTATGAATACTAGCGGTGGATGAACCTAGCTTACTATTTTGTCAAGTAGCGGAATTAGGGGCCGGAGCTATCGGCTCTTACAAGTAACATCCGAGAGTGCTGTTTATTACTTCGGCATTGATGCTAAGTCTTTTCGGTTTTCCGTACTGCATTGATCTTGATGATCTTTTATTCCTGATATCACTCTATTATAGCAGACAGAAATGCTACTTTGCAAAGTCAGTCACACACGTTTCTCTTCTTTGAATGTCACTTACTAACATCCGTCATCAGAGAGTTAGTTTGATAGGCACCAGAGTCACTTAGTATCCTGCTTAAAATATTATTATCGTTCCCTCTATACATAATATTATCTTGTTCCACATATCAATCAACACCGTACCGAACAAACGTAAGAGGGGAACCCCCACGTAGCTGCACCAAGGACGGAAAGAAAGAACGAACCTTGCCAATTTCATTAAATCTTAATATTAATTAGTGCAGGGATTTTAATCCCAGGCCGTAAATAATTAAGCTAAAATATTCGACTAATGATAATAAATCCTGAGATGCAGCAGTGTACCAGCTCACGGACAATGTTAATGCATAATGTGGTGATGGTCACACTGCCCGACCGAAATATATAAAGTAGGTTAATATGCGAATGTTATTTATGTCTTGCGACAAAAAGTAAGTGTTGAGAAGAAAGGATTGAAGCCCTAAATTCATGCTAGATATATTAGGATATTTTCCACTGAGTATAGGTTGTAAATCTTGCAGGTTTGGGGTTGAACGCAAGACTGACTTGCTCTGAAAAGCAGTACTGTTTCGAAATCCAAAAAAGTGAATACCGAATGGTCTAATTCACGACGGATTGGACAAGTCTGACAGAATTTCTAAGGAAGGCTATGGCTCAAAAAGGGCTGTTTTGCCAATGATGATAATAGATCATAAATAATATGTTAATGAATCTTTATACACAACTCCGTATGTCTGTGTATTCATCCCATGATTCTGTCACGGACAATAATGTGGACATTAATATATCGATTTTCGCATGAGCATCATGCCATTCGTGGGAAACCCGTCTTGGTAATTTTTATGTCCACCATCAACAGCGGTAGGGACTTGGAAGACTGGAACAATAGCCTATCGTAGGAACCTGAAGATTCATATGCTGGAAAACTTTGAGAAATATTCTTATCCAGCGTTTATGGAGGTAGTTGTTTTCCTTTAAAAAAATGAAAAATATCGAAAAAGATTGTATCATGACATTGAGCGATGAATAATTGTAATTTTTCATGTGTAATACTTATGGTGATTTATTACGAAGAAGTACTGTGGCTTTACTTCTCTCTAATTTGAAAATTAAAAGTGCTGGAATCAAGCGTGGTTTCGAGTTAAGATGTATCTCTTCCCCCCCCCCCCC